>NC_141628.1:18758964-19058964 GCF_047967505.1 Dipteris shenzhenensis
AAAAAAAGGCATCGTCTCACTGTAGAGAGAGATAATGTGGATGAAAAACGGTTAAAAGAAGAGAAAGATGAAGAAGACTCAGAACCTGAGGCTAAAGATGATCAGGATGAACTCACATCAATCAAAAATCTTAATCTGCATCTTAATGAAGCAGTTACAGATGATGATGTGGGATGTATCTGGGGTCAAAGGACATGGTTTGTGAATGCCAAAGATGTGGAAGCTGCAGCTATCTTTACTAATAGCCGAAGCCTTGATATATCCTATGCATTGCAAATATACGAGGCTTTGAGAGATGGTAAGAAACCTGTGGCAAGCAATATGGTCTTGCGCCCAATAATGTTTTGTCCAATCAAAAATAGTTTTCTGGATCAAATAACATTTATAGGGCCTACACATTTCGAGGAAACCTTCAGTCGATTCTTTAAAGACACTCTTAAAAATATTCCACATGAACAAGGCGAAGAGGCACAAGGTGAGAATATGCTAAAGGAAGCAAAGAAGGAATTCCTCCTTCATTGTAGATTCTAGCCCATTGATGGTCAACATTGGGCTTATGCTTGTAATCAGATCGCAAAGGAAGCAAAGGAGGTCAAAAGACTCACTTCATAACAATTTGCAAAGATAAGTTCATTCCATTATTATCCTGCAACAATCTGTATATTCAAGCATGAGATCAAGTATTTGATTGAGTCCGAAAGACTTAATCATTATGTCCATGGAAAGCGTAAGATATCCTCAACATCAGAGGTCTTACAGAAGGAAAGGGTTATATGGACAACATTTGGTTCTCCAAATCCTAATTTGAAGCAAAAGGTCACAAAAGCAGACGCCGACACACTCACGAACTTCTATACTTCTTTGAGTGCAGTTGTGCCTAGGGGAACTCAAGAGCGAGAAGAAAGTATGACAAGCCTCAAGGTGGTGAGGGACAGATATGCCAACTACACTTCTATCATATTTCGTCCTGTTGAAGTGTTCAATGAGATGCTTGAAACGTGCATTGCTTGTGAGCGTGGACAGTTGACCTATGAAGCTCCTTTGTTTATCTCCGAAAAGTTAAAGGTAATGGATAAGAAGGAGTTGACGGCAAGGATGTGGAGGCCTATAAAGTACTTACCTGACAAGTATGCATCCATGGCAGCACAAAAAATTTTAAGATAGAATGGTTTTTTGGAAAAAAAGATAAAGACCACTGCATGGAAGAATGCATCAATGTACAGGTGAGGCGTGATGCAGCGCATAGTGCCATTAAGTATTTGCTATCAGAGAAACAAATTCCACTTACTCATTGTAACATTGACTATAATGTGCTGAATCATATAGCTTCTTTGTCAACACCCAAGATAAAGCTATGGGCAAACAGGTGGATTAAAAAGGATGAAGATGGGTCAGAAATAGTAACCTCTTATATGAGAAAAGAAATCCCACAACAGGTGGTTGCATATGTGGAAAGATTAATCAGCGAGATAAGGATGCCGACAGATATGCACCAAAGCTTTCAATTCAATGTAGAGGTTACAGTAGAGTCTGGAAAGCTTGTGAACTTCAGGGGAGTCTCAGAAGATGACTTCTTCAAGAATGAGTCAGCATGGGATAAGCCACAACTATTCTTTATCGATGAAGTTTCTAGCGATGATCTCCATAACTTCATTGATAGAATAGTATATACCACCATTAGCAAAGTGGCAATTTGCAACATTGTCATTTTTGTTGATAAAAAAGACAAAGAAGCCATGCAGGTTACTCTAGAGCGAGCATATTCATCAGATTTGAAGATCTATAGTGGTGTTTGTGCAGCAAAGAGAGGCAAGAGAGAATGTGGCATAGCGATTCAATCTCTTGAATCATTCTTTTTGTGTATGCGGAGTCCCAACCCTGATCACCCCTTACAAAAGAACATAAGAGGGAATTCAAATAATTTGAGATTGATGCTAGAAGAGCAAGATATTCCCAGGTCCATACATTATCAAAAAAACAACTATGGAAGTAAAAAGTGGGAGTCTCTTACTTACCATGATGGAGAATAGGCTACCGGCAGGTTGGGAGGTCACCTTGTGCAGGATGGGATATTTATTTGAGGATCTTCTCAGAAAAGGCAACTCCACAAATATTATTGAAAATAAGCATTTCATGGCTTATTTTCAGCTTCAAGGAGATCTAACCACAGGCTATGAAAAAGAGATAGACCATAAGGACACTGATGACATGGATGATTACCTTGAAGATCATACTGTCCCAGTTGATGATGATGAAAAGATGGACTTACATGACCCGTTCAGAGAGAGGTTGGTGGATGAAGACAAACATGATGATGCCTTCTTTGATAATTATGGCTCGCAGGGTTATGAAAAAAGGCCAGTACGACAATACTTAGCGGTATGAACTCTCTATTTCTCAACTAAATACAATTTTTTAAATAAGATTTAAATTTAAAGATAATGTTTCTAATTTGATTTTTTAAAATCTTCCTTTTTGACTCAATGTTTTGTTTTATAAGAGTCTCTTTTTTTTTAATGTTTTATCCAAAATTATCTCACAAAATGAATTTGGACAGTGCACGAGTCCAAAATTAATGAAATAGGTGTTAGACCTAGTGAAGAAGAAATGTGCAATAGAAAAGGGCAACATGTACATAACCCAATAAGGCCCTAGCAAAGACTAAAGAGGCTCTAAAGGTAGCCGTGAAATAGAAATCAACCAAAGTAACATTATGAGCCAATGAAAACAAACAACAAATACAAAGTTTCGGTAGCTTTGCACTTGTACATGCATCGCTTGCCAATAAATTTTTGTGTACTTCAGAATAAACTGATCTACATGCTTCACAATGACGTGGACTCTGATGCTTGTTCTAGACTTCCTTGTGATGCTTTGGGAGTAGACTCTTTCTCTAGATGCTTTGATGGTTTTGGTGTATATGGACTCCTCCTTCGGGCATAGAGTTTGTCTACTTTCGAGCATGGACTCGGTTGTGCATAGAATTTGTTACAAGCTGTGATTCTCTAGGCATATATTGAATCTCTTCTTCCAAGTGTAGGCTTGATTGTGATGCCTTGGGCATAGACTCCTCGGGAGCCTGTGATGCTTGCATCATAGAATGAATCTCTACTTCCACTCGTGGACCCTGTTGTGATGCCTTGGGTATAGACTCCACTAAATGTTGTGATGCTTTGTGCATAGATTGAGTCTCTCCTTCTGTTATGATGCTTTGGGCATAGACTCCTCGCGAGTATGTTGAATCTCTACTTTTTCTCATGGAATCGATTGGGGAGTAGAGTCCTTTAAAGGCTTTGATGCATTGGTAGTATATTGATTCTCTACTTCCTCAAGTTCCTTTGATGTAGATTTGGGTATCTTGTTTACTTAAATTGGAGATTGAGCAATTACGTATTGAATGGTATGAGCCACAAATATATATAGTAATACATCAGAATATGTTGACATTGAGGATTGTGAGCCCTTCACATCAAATATTTCATCGAGGAGCAACTTGCAATTGTAGCACGCTCTCCACCACAGCTATGTGCACCATTTTGCTCTACAACCTCACATCTTTGTAAGTCCATTGCTTCCTACAAATCACCATCATACTTTGTGACTTGTCCGGTTGCACTTATTAACCTTGATGTAAACCTGTCCATCATAACATACAAGGGAATGAATACGTGCATTGCAAAAGATACATACCATAAATGAAAGTTACAATGCATTAAGAGTACACATACACTAACACATTGCCATGATATCTTGCCATTGAATTGGTGAAATAACATTTCTTGGCCTAAAGGTCCAAAGTCACTAAACTCCAATGTTTCTTGCATGGCCAATTAAGAATCTTTATTATTTGACTACATTTACCTTTGGAAATAGAAAATATGAGGTTACAGTGTCACTTACTCCTCACAATATGGCAAAATGATAGCACATACATTGTCCATATTGAGAGATTGTAGCCAGGTGCAAATATCTCCTATTGACTTTTTATTATTATTGAGCCATGTAGAAAGCAAGGAATCTATGACATATACACACTTTCCAAAAATTGTAGGAAACCAAGATATAATTTAAAAATAAACGAAAATTAGCTCATTAGATTTAATCAAAATATAAATACTAGGACAAGATAAAGTTTGTATCAAACCTGAGGGTGGCCATTATAACTTTATCATCATTAAACCTCTTTCTTATGATATATGAGGATTTGAATCTCTTCTTCACCAAATGATAAATATCGAGATTGTTGTCCAATGAGAACCTGAACATCAAACTTGCTTCCCATGTCTTCAATGTCAGCTATGCCATCCACATATGCTATGAGTTCCCATATAAGCCATGTAGTTAACCCTCCATGTTAGGGAAGTCTTTTGGTGATCCTCTTACTATCTCAAATATTTCCTTTTGAGTGTTTAGAGAAATCACCATATCAATTAAACTTGAAGGAAATACTATGGCCTTCCCTACTTCAAATCCATGTGCAATCATTTCTTCCTCCTCCCCTCTACCGTTTATAAAAAATACAAAATATTATGAGATTGATAGGTTATAGTTAAATATATTGCTTGTAAAAGATCAGTAAATTGTCATACCAGATATACGTTCATGGTTTCTTTGTGTAATCTTGTGAGCCATGAAGATCATCCATGTCATCATCTGCAATCATCTCTACATCATTACATGCATCCTCTTCATCATTATTTGCATACTCTTTATCTTGGGATCCATCAAGATGATCCATTTCATCATCTCCAATCCTCTTATGTTCCACCTCTTTCTCAAATATTTCCTTTTTCCCTTTTTTAGCAATCACCATATCAATTAAACTTGAAGGGAAGACTATGGCCTTCCCTACTACACATCCATGTGTAATCATTTCTTCATCCTTCCCCTCTACTGTCTATAAAAAATACAAAAGCTTGTGAGATTGATAGGTTATAGTTAAATATAATGCTTTGTAAAAGAAAAGTAAATTGTCATACCAGGATATACGTCTATGGTTTCTTTGTTTAATCTTGTGACCCATGAACATGTCATCATCTACGATCATTATTACATGCATCCTCTTCATCATTATTTGCGTACTCTTTATCTTGGGATCCATCAAGATCATCCATGTCATCATCTCCAATCCTCTTATGCTCCACCTCTTTCTTGTAGCTGATAGTTAGATCATATTGCAAGTGAAAGTGTGCCATTCAAGCCTTTCTTTCAATAATATTAGTGGAATATCCTTTTCTAAGAAGATCTTCGATAAGATATCCCATCTACAATAACGTGACTTCCCAATTAGGTGGTTGCAAGTATTCCAACATAGTAATTAAAAGATTCCCACTTTTTGCTAGATATTCATAGATTTTGGAGTGCACGCGATAATGAGAGGACCTGTGGATTTCTTTCTCCTCTAGCATGAGATGCAAACTCTTGGAAGTCCCCCTCACTACAAGGCATAGGCCCATTTCTGACAAAAATACCGATACATTTTACATTAAATTTTTTTTTTTCACGGGCACAAACGTCGTTATTAAAGTCACTTCAAGCGTCGGAAAAGAACCGTCGCTATACAGCATCACTATATAGCAACGATAATAAACGTCGCTATATAGCGACACTATTAATCGTCGCTATATAGCGACACTGGTAAATGTCGCTATATAGCGACGATTAATAGAACTTAAAAAAAAGGATTAGTGTGGCTAAACAGGGCTTGCTATGGCCTTGTTTAGCCCCACTAATCCTTTTTTTTTTTTGGAAATTACAAAACAAAGTTTTTTATAACAAAATTTCCCTTACGAAAAGGGTGATACAAAATCGCTCAAATGAAATGATCGAGCAGCAAAAGCATATACATGTCGAACATATACAACATTGTTTGTTTCAAAATTACCCTTTCAAAAGGGTGATACAAAATTGCTCAAACGAGTGGATATACAAAATGACATACATGGCAAAGAAAATGCAAATTGCTACTACCACTACTACTACTACTACTCATCCGAATCATCCTCGTCCTCATCTTCATCTTGTTGGCCTGTTCCTTGCTCCTCGTGAGCTACACCTTCTCCCTGATCCTTGTCATGTGCGTTTGATCCCTAGCCCTGGTGATCGGTGATGGGACACTTGAGCTTCGACCCTAAGAGTGAGCCATATAAATTAAAAATTAGATTGGAACTTAAAGAATAAAACAATTTAAAAAATGAGATTACAAGTAGGAGTAGACTTATACCGTGTGAGCAGCCACCTCATCCCAATCGACCGTCACTCCCATTGCCTCTTGCTCAATAAACCATGGCTTTGTTCCTATGCAAAATGCGCATCGCGTCTCTGCATCTATAGGAAGATGACCCATCACACCATGCTGTGGATCCAATTTACGAGAGTTAGAGTTAGCTAAAGTGCATGTAATATGTAGTAAAACAAATAGAACAATACATTAAATGAGAAGAAGTAGACTTACCATGGTTGCCTCGAACGCCAATCATCCACCTGCACCAAAGTGCAAAGTACGTACGATGTCCAGCCGTCTCTTCGCAGCCCTCCTCTGACCCTCGAACATTTTGGGATGGTCCCTATTCTGCTTCTTGAAGAACTTCCAATCAGCTTTGTTTGCCTAGCTGGGTTTAGCCAACCCCTTTGTGATGGAAGTACGCAAGGTTGATCTACGATGCTTCAAGACCAAACCCATGCGCTCTCGCATATAATCCTCATTAAACTCCCAATTTGGCAGGTTAGGGTATTTTTGTATTAATTCATTGATGATTGCCTGCTTCTTTTGGTCATCTTGATATCACCAATCGGTAGCAATGCCGCCCTTGAAGTGATGGCTCATCAACCGTCTCATGGTGGCCATCACTGCTTTGCCCTTCCTATCTTCTATTATCTCTCCAGCAGCTGTGATTTGATAGGAGAGATCCCCTAATGAGTAAGGAGGACTGATGGTAGTAGAGTCAAAAGGGGTGGAAGTTGTGTGAGCACTTTTGGAGCGAGGAGTAGAAGTGGGAGTAGGAGAGGGCAAGGGACCTGACTGATACCGTGTCTCCGGACCAAGTGGAGACCTATAGGAATGTGAGTGTGCTAACTCGTCTGCATCTCCTGAGTCAGCACAACGTAAGCTGCCCTTCCTACTCTTCCTTCCCTTATGAGAGGCACGTGCAAGTGATGACCCCTCGGTCGAAGGGGCATGAGGGGATGGCTGGGCAGTACATCCAGCCATCGGTGTAGGGGAGGGAATTGCTGAGGTCCTATGAGATAGCAGAGAGAAGAATCTCGCTGCCTCCTCATCACTCATCTACGCTACGAACTCGTCGGGACTCCCGACAAAGCCATGCACGGCTAGCAAAGGAGTTCCCTGAGGGGTAGTCGCAGTGCTATGTGGAAGAGGAGTCGGACCAGGGGTAGTCTTAGTGCTAGGTCCGAGAGGAGTCGGACCAAGGGTAGTCCTTGGGGTAGTCGCCTGAGAGGAATCAAAGTCCTCTAGAGCATATAGATTGTGAGCTCTCCTCCTGCGAGGCTGTCCGTACTCGTCGGATGTGCGACGTGATCCCATGTCTAACATAGACACAAACACGAAAACAAAAAACAAAAAACAAACATAAGCATAGGCATAGGCATAGGCATAGGCAAAGAGGGAGAGAAGATGAAGAAGAGGAAGAGGAAGAAGAGGGAGAGAAGAGGGAAAAGAGAAAGTAGAGGAGAAGAGGAAGAAGAGGGAAAGAAGAGGAAGAAGAGGGAAAAGAGGAAGTGGACGAGAAGAGGAAGAAGAGGGAAAGGAAAGAGGGAAAGAAGAGGAAGAAGAGGGAGAGGAGGAAGAAGAGAGAAAGAAGAGGAAGAAGAAAAGAGAAAAAAGAGGAGAAGAGGAGGGAAAAGAGGAGAAGAGGAAGGGAAAGAGGAGGGAAAAGAGGAAGAAGAGGAGGGAAAAGAGGAGGGAAAAGAAGGAAAAGAGGAGGGAAAAGAGGAGCATACGTCTACTTCTCTTATGCTCATGCTTAAGCATAAGCATAAGCATATGTCTTCTTATCTTATGCTCATGCTTATGCTTATGCATGAGCATAAGAACATGAGCATGAAAGAGGGAAAAGAGAGGGGAAGAGGGAAAGGAGAAAAAGGGAAAAAAGAGAGAAGAAGAGGGAAAAAAGAGAGAAGAAGAGGGAAAAAGAGACATATGAGCATATGTCTTCTTCTCTTACGCTCATGCTTATGCTTATGCATAAGAGGAGTCTTATGCATAAGCATAAGCATAAGCATAAGAGGGAAAGGAGAAAGAGGGGAAAAAGAGAGAAGAAGAGGGGAAAAAGAGGAAAAAGGAAAAGAGGAGGAAAAAGAGGAGAAGAGGAGGGAAAAGAGGAGGGAAAAGAGGAAGAAGAGGAGGGAAAAGTGGAGGGAGAAGAGGGAAAAGAGGAGGGAAAAGAGGAGCATATGTCTACTTCTCTTATGCTCATGCTTAAGCATAAGCATGAGCATATGTCTTCTTATCTTATGCTCATGCTTATGCTTATGCATGAGCATAAGAACATGAGCATGAAAGAGGGAAAAGAGAGGGGAAGAGGGAAAGGAGAAAGAGGGAAAAAAAGAGGAGGGAAAAAGAGACATATGCTCATGTTGATGCATGAGCATATGTCTTCTTCTCTTATGCTCATGCCTATGCTTATGCATAAGAGGAGTCTTATGCATAAGCATAAGCATAAGCATAAGAGGGAAAGGAGAAAGAGGGAAAAAAGAGAGAAGAAGAGGGAAAAAGAGAGAAGAAGAGGGAAAAAAGGGAAAAAAGGAAAAGAGGAGGAAAAAGAGGAGAAGAGGAGGGAAAAGAGGAAGAAGAGGAGGGAAAAGAGGAGGGAGAAGAGGGAAAAGAGGAGCATATGTCTACTTCTCTTATGCTCATGCTTAAGCATAATCATGAACATATGTCTTCTTATCTTATGCTCATGCTTATGCTTATGCATGAGCATAAGAACATGAGCATGAAAGAGGGAAAAGAAAGGGGAAGAGGGAAAGGAGAAAAAGGGAAAAAAGAGAGAAGAAGAGGGAAAAAGAGACATATGCTCATGCTTATGCATGAGCATATGTCTTCTTCTCTTATGCTCATGCTTATGCTTATGCGTAAGAGGAGTCTTATGCATAAGCATAAGCATAAGCATAAGAGGGAAAGGAGAAAGAGGGAAAAAAGAGAGAAGACGAGGGAAAAAGAGAGAAGAAGAGGGAAGAAAGGGAAAAAAGGAAAAGAGGAGGGAAAAGAGGAAGAAGAGGAGGGAAAAGAGGAGGGAGAGGAGGGAAATGAGGAGGGAAAAGAGGAGCATATGTCTACTTCTCTTATGCTCATGCTCCAAATACCATGCCCGCATCAAGAGATGAAGCAAAAAAGATGCTAACAACGGTGGGTATGGATTATGATACCATCCATGCTTGCCGTAATGATTGTATTCTCTTTCGTCATGAGCATGGAGATTTGGCTAGTTGTCCAAAGTGTGGGGAACAACGATATAGAGATGACTTGCAGGGTGAGCAGATACCGGTAAAGGTCTTGAGACACTTTCCTATCATTGCAAGAATACAAGACATGTTCGATGCAAATCCATAGCAGAGTTGATGACATGGCATGCATCTCATCGGTCCACTGATTACACATTAAGGATTCTCGCAGATTGTGCAGCTTGGAAGCACATAGATAATCAATGGCCGGACTTTGTGAGGGAGCCACGCAATTTACATATTGGTGGGCTTGCCGGCGTGAATCCTTTCGGGTTACGCTCGACATCTTGGTCGACATGGCCCATAGTCGTGGTGAATTACAATATCCCACCATGGCTAACAATAAAAAAGGGACACCTCATGCTTGCACTACTTGTGCCAGGAAAGTACAAGGCAAAAAATATGGATGTGTACATGGCACCTTTGATAGAGGAGTTACAAATATTATGGAGAGGAGTGCAGGTCTTTGATATTTCTAGAGCTCCTAGACATACCAATGATATTTTGGTGAGGGGTATCTTGATGTGGACCATGCATGACTACCCAAGATATGGAGAGTGCGCAGGTACGTGGTTGTGTCTTTACATGTATAATGAGGGATTATGCTTTTATGACTCTCTTTCACACGCATGTCTTATACTAACACATTCATGCACACGTGCAAGACTTGTTACAAGTGGGTACCATGCTTGTCCTGTTTGTGAACCGGGTTCGAAATCGCTTGCACACTACTCCAAACATATGAGGAAAAATGTTTATGAAGGTCATGCTCGATACCTTCCACTCGACCATCTTGCATGTGGAGGTCAGCTTGATCCACCACCATCATATTTGAAGGCAAGTGACTGGATTCAAGCTTAGAGGGTGAATGGACAGGAACCTCCTCCTGGTATGAAGAGGCTATCGATCTTTCACGAGCTTCCTTATTGGGGTCAATTACAAATCAATCATCTCTTGGATCCCATGCATATCTTCAAGAATGTGGGGGCTACTATTTGGGCACACTTGGTTGGTTCCAAAGACTCGAGAGGAGTGCAAGAAGACTTGCATGCTATGAATAGGATGTCTCGTTTGTGGCCCCAAGTGCATGCTTCAGGAAAAGTTGTCCTCCCGAAAGCAACGTGGATCCTCTCTACGAGGGAGGAGGCAATGGTCAAGGCAGACATTGCCTCTTTTCAAACACCGACAGGGTACATGCATTGCTTGAAAGGAGCATTTTCAAAGGACAATAAGCTTACTGGGCTCAAGTCCCATGATTGGCACAAGGTCTTACAAGTATTCTAAGTAGAATTAGTGTACCGATAATCGTGATGCATTAGTGTAATTATGATTATGTTATATTGTTGACATGACTTCTTTGTTGCTTTGATAGTTCATCCTCCCAATTACAATAAAAGGGTGCTTACAAGAAGATGTTAGAAATGCTATATTCAAGATCTGTGGTATTGTGAGGTATGCTTACTATCAAATCGCATTGATTGCATTTTCTTCAATTTAAGCTAATTAATCTACAGACTGATTATGAAAATATCTTACATGGACATGTGAAATAGGTGGATATCTCAAAAAGAGATCTCCATATCAAGCATCGAGAAGGCTAGGGTGGAATCCATCGAAGCCGTATGCTTGCTTGAGAAGCACTTTCCCTCGAGCATTATGACAACTCAAGTCCACCTGCTTATGCACATAGTTGATGAGGTGGCTATTGCAGGTACCATTCATAGTCGATGGATGTTTTTCTTGAGCGGTTTATGAAAACTTTAAAGAGATTTGTAAGACAAAGAGCAAGACCAGAAGCAAGCATGGTAGAGGGATGGCTTGTGCAAGAGTCATTAGTATATAGCATAGAGTTTCTTGCTTCCACGGATCCCGATATGCCGCAAGCTTGGCATAATAAGGATGATGATCGCATCGTTGGTGAGGTTCCCCAAAGAAAAGGGATTGAAAGAAAGATGAGCGAAGAGCAAATGGAGAAATTCAATAAGTTTTGTATCCTCAATAGCCTTGAGATGCAGAAGTGGATTGAGAGATATGAAGTGGCCAAAGCAAAAAGAATAAATGCAAGGACGAGATTCAAAGTAATGTACAGGTGATTGCAACCATATCCATGGGATCTGGCTCTTCTCCCCACTCACATGTCACTTGATTGGCTACAACTAGCTCTATGTAAAGCCGAACGCGATGGAGAGACAATAAACGAGCGCGAGCGAGAGTTATCTGGATGTATGGTCCATGTAAGTTTCTTACCTCTTGATGTAATTAAGTAATTATTTGTGGCAATATACGCTATAAAATAGATGCATCTTCATTGTTTTAATGATGCTCTTTTATAGTACAAAAAGTACAGTGCATTATGGTCATATGTACTACATTTTTGCATGGAATACATCGATTTAAAGAGAGTCACGTATGATTGTGGAGTCATGGCTAACTTCACACAAGATAGCCGAGCAAGTGCTTCGGATACCAATCTTCTCTCCTCATAGTTGGATTATTGTGGAACCATACGTAACATCTATGAAGTTGATTTTAGATGATTTAGTATTTTCATTCTTGATGTAAAATGGTTTAGAACTATTTACAATGGTCCCCATGCGATAGTCAGAAAAGATAGTAGCAGTTTCTTTGCAATAGACTCCACCAAACATTGGACTGATGAAAGTGATACTTTCGTTCTTCCCGAGCACTATGAGCAGGTGCATACTAATGATTTAATTAATCGAAGCTTCTGTTTTTAAAGATCCATTGATACATGTACTTGAGCATAATTTCATATATATAATTGACGACATTTGGCACCCATCTTCAATATAGGTGGTTTTTCATCCGAATCATTCTGATCCAAGATGGTGGTACGTGATCCAAGTTGCACCATGAAATAAGCAAATTTTTGAAGATAGAGATGTGGATATGGAGATGCCACTACCAATGCTGGATCCAATTGATGAATCTAGCGAAGAAGATGTAGATCACAATATGAGCCAAGAGAAAGATGTGCATAATGAAATCGCACGGGAGGAAGATGGAGATCACGATATTGAGGAAGAAGACAACGATCATCAAGAATCACCACACTTTATTGAAGAAGATGATCAAGACTTTTAGGTGAACATACGATGCTAGAGTACAATGATGATATAGGAGATTAACTCGGTATAGAGTTGGAGATAGACTTCTTTGGTGCCTTAGACTTGGCTCAAGATGAAACAGTTGATGTAAATGCTCTTAATTGATTTTTTTCATCTCAAACTTGGACATGAATATATGAGCTTCAAAGGCTTGATGTACATGCTCTCATATTTTTATTCTCTATGAGATCAAACATGTATGAAAATTTAAAAAAATTTGTCATTGGAAAAAACTAACTTTTAAGGCCTATATGAAAAAAAAAACTGTTTGAAAAACATCTAGCTGACTCTCTTATTCCAATTATTCCTTTGTTGAATCTAGTTCATGTTGTGCACCGCTACTGGGTCGATGGCCACTTGATTACTGGCACCGGTTGTCAGTGGTTGGGTACCTATGGTGCCGAATTCATTCGAGTGTTGGGGTTGTGCCAACAGGCCCCAGTTGGGTGATTCTTCATGAAGATCTTGTACTTTAGTTGAGCTGTTGACTTCAATGCTTCTATACCCTTCAATTTCTCATCCAAGACTTTCTCTATATCACTTGATTTCTTTTTCGATTTCTTCTTCTCTTTTCTTGACTTCTTTGTTTCTTTCTTGCTCGACTTCTTTTTCTTATGTTTCCACTTCTTTTTGGACTTTTCATCCTCATCCTTTGAATCACTTTTTGAACCTCACTTCTGGATTTTGTATCTCATATCACTTAGGGATTCATATGATAGAATAAGACTCACTGTCTGAATCATCACCCTTGTATCGACTTTTAAATGATTCACATTTTGTTTCACTCTTTTTGTTGCATCTATCAAATCAGTAAATCCATTAATGCTTTGGATTTCCAATCCGCTTACTATGCTACGTGTCTCTTGCCTCACTCCTTTGCAAAAATATTCCACCAATGTCTTGGCTATGGGTCTCTTTCTATCTTCAACTCAATCTTGCTCTCCACAAGAGAGACTGGTCGAACCTGTGAATAGCTTGTTGCAAAGAGATATGGGAAATCATCTAACATATCCAAATACTGGAGCTTTTCATCACTACCTGATAGAGAATAAGCTCTTCATTGCATTGGCATCATTTGCTCCACATCCTCCACGTGAAGTGTCTCTACCGGATCTTCTTGTACCACCACCTTGTTCCCTCCTGACTTGGTCCTGATCAACACCAAGACAAAGTCGAAAGGCCACTCCTTCCACCTCACCCTTTGAGCTGGACTCCTTGGAGGTACACCCTATCTCTTCTTCATCATTGGCTAATCGAACTCTCTAATGTTGAAGACTCCTTGACAATTTCCTTTTTGTGGCTTTTGATGTTGTAGCACAACTTCTTATCATTTCCTTGCAAAATAAATTCTCCAGTATCCCACTTTTGAGTAGCCTTCACCTTGCGTAGCCAAGGCCTCCCCAAACTTCAATGGATAGGCATGTACATCTAGCTTGGTAGGGATCACCTAAAAAGTAGCAGCACAGAAATTCCACATACATCCACTTCTAGATTCTTCACAACTCCCAAGGTCTTTATCCTAGTGTTGTCAGCCAATTTGATGCAATAAGGAGAGGTAGTACTAGAGTATTTTAAATCGGCATCTATCATGGTCTTTTCACTCATGACATTAATTGATGCACCTCCATCAACACAGCAAAAGAAAGGGGTTGCTAAAGATGTGTGGATAAAAATATCTCATAAAAGACTTGACACTGATGAAGATATTTTCTTGGGATGATAGATACTTCTACAGGGTTTTTTGGGATATGATGAAATGCAATGTGGAAGCACCAGGATAATGCAAAGCATGGTTTCCAACATTGTCTATATGGTGATGTGATACCATGTGCTCCGAAATGTTGTCATGGGTCACATGTTTATAATGTCATGAGTGTTTTTCCCTTTGTCTTGAGTCATGTGAACGTCCCATGAGTCGAGATGGTTTGGTGTAAAGAGATTAGAAGAGGCATGCAAGTAATTGAACACCTAACTAGAACCATGTGTGCATCAACATCTAAGATTTGGAAATGAGCATTTAATGCTTGGTGTATGATTTTGGGGGAAGATCTTTGAGAGTGGTAAAATGTCATTGCTGAGGTGGCCAAATTGATTTGGAAAGGAAGTTGTGCATGTGAACATGATTACGTGGATCTCTTCGAGAGCTTTCTGGAGGGCGAGGTGTTATGTGAGGAAGAGATTGGCATTTCTGCACAGCATGGAAGGTGGCTACGAGATCAAGAGGAGGCTAATGGGTGGAGGGGAGGGGGAGTATGCTTACAAGGGGGATCGCGACTGCAGGAGGAGGAAGGGGGCACAGAGGGACTAAAAAACTCGGGGAGGATGAGCATGGGAAGTAGGTGGTGCTAACCGAGGTCCTGGATTCTGAGGATGGGTTGTGTGTTGAGAGTATGGCTGAAGGAGAGGTTGGGTGATAGAGTCCATGAACTGCTGGAGTTCGTGGGTTGACTGTTATTCGGGGTACAAGCTCACTTTAAGGCTGATAGCAGAGAGGCTTTGGCCAAGCATATGCCCGGTGATGCTGAGAAGACCTTTGCACTAGAGGTTCCCAGAGATGGTGATCTATCTTTAGTTGCCTGAGCAAGGTTACCTCACAGGTAGGATGGTTGTTGTTTGCACGTGAGCTGATACGAAGGATGTATGGGCTGGTTTAGATCATCTGAAGGATAGCTGGCGATGTGAAGTATTCTGTGGGCAGGAGAAGAATACTTATGCTAGGAGAGTATGTATAATGCAGAGATGGTTGATGCAATCTATTATGCCAGTCCCTTTCTCTCTTTGGTTGTTGACTGTAGCTTTGGGGAGAGTCGCATGCTGATGTACATGATAACAAGAGACAGCTCACCATCAGATTGGGCTTGTAAAGAATTGTGGCTTATTATATATATGATATATCAATGATAGTAGATGTGCTGGTTGCATAATCTTTTCGATGTTCCAAAGGAGTATCTCTACGTATACTTCATGGAAATAACTCATTTGTAGCTCAAGGGGATACAGTTGGGTAATTGTACATCGAATTCATGGTGGATCTTTGCATTTAGGAGGAGGGTGTCGAGAAGTTGTAGAGAGCATGGACTTGCAATAGTTGTGAGTTGAAGGCACAGAGGCCTTAGCCAAGGGTGTCGGATGCTAGCTTCTGCCCTTTTGTCTGATGGTCGCATTATAACTAATAGCAAGCAATAAAAGAAAAGCCAAGGAAAAGCCGTCCAATGGCTTGTGGATGATCACCCAAAGAGCTTGATGCTACTTTGCTAGACCATGGGAGGTCATGTGGATTTCCATCTATTAGTTAGAAGTGAAGGAGTGCACAGCTGATTTGAAGTAGTAGCTTTTCTGCTTATATCAAGGGATCATGGTGATCACAGGGGTAGCAGGAACTGGTGGTGGCAATCATTTTTCGACCAAAGAGTCTTCCAGATTAGGGATCTAAGCTTTGGTGTTTGAGATAAACCCCAGGGTGGAGGCAATCATTGTATCACGATATGTGTAGTATGAAGTAATATATATGAAGTTATAGAGGAGCGGTGGATTTTATCCTACAAATAACTGATGAGATGTCTACAGGATTGGAGTTTCCCAGGAGCTAGTGGCCAAGAGATCTGTTTTATGAGATAGATATGATACTAGAATATGTTTTTTTCTAACACTAGAGTGTAGATATTATATCAGAATCATTTGAGTGTGGTATTTGGTTCTATAAATACTTTTGTGGAAGGAGATAGAGGGATATCAGTAGAGGAGTTATTGGAGAAAATGAAAAAAATAAAAAATATATATTTTTGTTTAGAGGTAGAATCACAGTATGATACAGTGTGCTTCAGCTGGGACTTTCAGTTTGAAGAAATCCTCAACTCTGAAGCACAAGGTGTGTGGCACCTATTGTTGTATATAAATGATGAAGACTAGCAGGGTGTTGTGTTACCAGCAATGGAAGACCTCCCAAAAGAAATTTTCTAGATGAGTCTTTGTACAGATGTTAAGTTTGATGAGTGGATATAAATAGTAAAAACAGGAAATTGTATATTCATGTACTTGATTTGGGAATTGGGTCTGACTGTGCAGAGCATTGAATATAATCTGCCATTCCCATCAGTAAGACCTCTTCTGGATGATGTGTTTTTCTTTGAACTTGTCCGAGCTAAAGACTTCCAAGGTTGAGGGAGTATATGGTATCTGGTGTTTAGGGAAGGGGTGAGTATATGGAAGAGGTTGCAGTAGTTATAAAGGTAGTATAGTGCTCTATCTTTTTTTCAATCATCTTTTTGGTGCCTCCACGGAGGAGATTCACTTCAATTTACAAGACTAAAAGAGCAAATGTTCTGAGCTATGTTGCAAAAAATGGGGAGAAATCCACACATGAGAGTGATACAGTGTGAGTGGTGTGGAGAGTGTGGTCACAGAAAGGATAAATGCATTGAAGTCCAGCTACATGTGATCTAACTTCGTGCCAGAATGCAGAGAGCTCTGAAAGTGCTTGCCCGTAGAAAAAAGAATGCTCTTTGGATGCAAAGTGAGCTTCTTCAGTAGTGTATTTGCTATTGCTTTCCAATTTTGTTATGGTTGAGATAGGCCAAAGTGTGGTAATTAATGGATTGTGAGGATGGCACAGGACTTTCCATAGTACTGGGGGATGCCATATGAATGCAGTAAGATTCCTGGAAAAGATGGAATTTACAGCACTTATGTAAGATAGGGCAACCCCTAAGATTTGTTTTAGATCCTGAATTATTGCTTGCAGGGAGATGCAAAAGCATGGCTGTAGACTCAAGTTGCTACCTTTAGGAATGCTCATCCTCCAGCAGCAAAATCTAGAATATACAGTGGTGAGAGTAGCTTTCCTTGCATGGTTTGCACAAGTCAGGAGCCCTAATGAAGTTTGGAAAGAGCTGTGCAAGGTGAGACAGGAGGAAGAGCAAGATGTGAATCAGTATCTAATCTAGTTTGGGAGGTTATGGAGTTTATGGTGTGAAGCTCTTATTCCAGAGGTACCATCTCAGATGATCAAGCGTGATTGTTTCATAGCTGGTCTAAAGCCTACACTTAGATTCAAAGTGGAGCTACAGAATCTGGATAGTTTTGAAGATGCTGTCAAAGTGGCCAGGGAGAAGGAATGTAAAATTCAAAGACTGAGGCAGCTTCACATGCAAGAAGAGCCTAAGAATCTGATTGGAAGTCCAGAAGTAATAAGAACTCATGCAGAGAGAGAGCCTGTGTTTGTTTCTATGTAGGATGACTCCCTGAAAAAGGACTTGCATGATGCTGTAGAGCTTATGAAGTCACTCAACCTGAATTGGTTAGAGACTACAAGAAGAGGAAGAGGCCGACATGTGCAAAATAACAAGAGAGATGTACAGGCTGGGAGTGAAGGAAATTCAGTTGGAGTAGGTAGAGGATAGGGATACATGAGCAATGTGAAGTGTTGGAACTATGGAGAGTGGGGACATATCAACCCCTCATTGTGATAAACTAGCAAGAGTAGGTGGAGAAGTTTATCTTGTAATGCAGAAGACAAATGACAGGTCAAGAGACTTCAATGTGGAAGTGAAGGATTTGAAAGATCATGCCAGTGGCAAAGAGAACAAGGAGTGCCATAGGAGAAAATGGACCCTCTACAAAAAAAGGGAAGCGTATGGAGTTTGATCTTAGCCCTCAATCTCGTAAAAAGAAAATTCGGAGGCCCAAAAAACATTATAAAACTTCAGATTTGCACATTGGTCAAGGACAAGAGGAATACACACTGATGAATGATTTGAAGGGGAGGACAGCCAATATAACTTTTGCATAGTTACTTGGTTTGTGCCTGAAGCTCTTGAGAGAATGGACAAAGTTGGCTAATCCCAAGAAAAGTAATGAGCAGGAACCTACAAGGAGAGATGGAAATGATGTCTATAGAAGATCTTCTAGATTTATGCCCTACAGTGGATGCATGGGATTTAGGTTTTAGGCTCTGATTAGTAGGCTCTGATTAGCAAACCATGAGAAGGTAAAGTGCCTGGGTATATGCACAAGAGTAGTAGTGGATGCTTTTGGAGTATCATGTAGCATTCATTGCCACATTATGCCTACTGGTTTGGGAGCATAACCACTGATTTTGGGTAGAGTACTACATCTGAGGAGGAGAGACAAGTATCATTTCTGTTGAAGGAGTGTGATGCATATGAATTGCAGGCAGCAGAGATACAAGAAGCTAAGGAGGAGAGTAAGCTTGAAGATATGGATAACCTGATGCAACCCCCACCTTCCTAGACAGAGAGAGAAGAGATATTGCTGTCCATGCTGAATTCTAGTCTGCAAGAAGTGGAGAAGGAAGAGTATATAAAAGTCATTCATCAGTATCCAAAGCTGTTAATTACCTCACATGAAGAGATCAGGGGTTTTAGATGTGAGCCAATGCACATTGAGCTAAAAGAAGATAGTAGACCTATTTTTTAGAAATTGAGAAGGACACACAGAGAGCTTTTGCCTATGCTGAGAGAGGAGTTAAATAAGTTGCTCAAGGCTGAGTTGATATCTCCGCTGGAGCATTCAGATTGGGACAGTCCAATGGTAATCATTCCTAAGGACAAAGGAGGATGGAGAGTATGCATTGATTACAAACCTCTCAATGTGGTAACAAAAAGCAATCATTATCCCCTTTCTTTTATTGATGATATATTGGATAGAGTTGCAAGGTATGAGAAATACAGTGTGTGTGATGGATATTTTAGATACTTTCAAATTTCAATTGCAAAGGAAGATCAAATCAAAACTATATTCATCACACCCTGGGGTTGCTTTTGTTATAGAGTAGTGCCATTTGGATTGAAGAATGCACCGGCATGGTATTAGGAGAATACTGATGAAGTGTTAGCCCCTTTCATTGTTGATAAATTTGTGAGAGCATTTCTGGATTATATATGTGTGTACAGCTCCAAGAGAGAGCATGCATGGAGGTTGGATCAAGTGTTCCACAGAATGGATGAAGCAGGAGGACAATTCAATCCACAGAAGTATCATTTGGGATGCTCCAAAGTGAAATTATTGGGACATATAGTATCTCAAAATGGCATTGAGCCTGATCCAGAGAAGGTGAAAGCCCTTATCTTGGTTCTAGCTTCCTTTACATCCTAGCACTATATGTGGATGATATGCTATTGGCTAGCAAGAATACTTATGACCTAGATGCATTAAAGGCCAAGTTGTAGGAGGCCTTTGATATGAAGGATTTGGGACTTGTAGGTCATATTCTTGGTATGTGCATCACGCATGATCGGAGTAGTAAACTCCTTTGGCTTTCACAAAAGGAGTATGTTACAAAAGTATTGCAGCATTTCAATATGGAGGGGGGGAAGGCAATGAGTACTCCATTGCCTCCATATGTGAAACTGAGTTAGATAGTCCCAAATCACATGAGGAGAGGGCCATGATGGCCAAGGTTCCTTATGCATCAGCGGTTGGGAGTCTTATGTATGCTAAGATAGCTACTAGACTAGACATTGCATTTGTAGTGGGAGTTGTTAGCTGGTATATGGCTAATCTAGGAAAGAGGGATTGGGAGGTAGTAAAGTGCATCATGAGGTACATGAAGGGTACCAAGGAGATGTGCATCTACCTTGGTAGAGGAGACATGCGTGTACTTGGGTACACAGATTCAGACTATGCAGGGCATGTGGATAGTAGGAGATCCACTTCTGGTTATGTGTTCACCTTTGCAGGTGGTGCAGTGTCATGGATGTCTCGCGCACAGAAGTGCATTGCTTTGTCTACCATAGAGGCTAAGTATGTTGCAGCCATAGAGGGTTGCAAGGAGGCTATATGGCTTCATCGGCTAGTGGGATATTTGGGGATTCATACAGGTGTACCGACATTGCATAGTGATTCCATGAGTGCTATTCAAGTAGAACGGAATCTGGTCTTTCATGCAAAGACCAAACACATTGAGGTCAGGTACCATTTCATCAGGGAGGTACTTGAGGACAAGCGCATAGAGCTTGTCAAGGTTCATACAGACAATAACTCTACAAATATGCTGACAAAGAGTCTACCTAGTTAGGGGTTTGAGTATTGTCATGTATTAACGGGCATTGGATAGTATGCTCACTGGTTGTTCTCCCTTAAAGGCACATTGTCCTTTAAGTGGGAGGTTGTGGGGATTAAAGGTCATTGTGCCTTTACCCCAGTTATGTACAATACTCAAACACATATATAAATGAATGAAAAAGAAGATTAGGGTGTTCTGCACCCACCAAAAACTTGTGTGGCTCTCAGTTTCTCTCTCTCCCTCTTCCGTTCTGCTTCCATTGAGAGCACTCTCAGCCATGGCGATTACTTCTTCACCTTTCTTAGTCTTTATTGTAGTAGCAATGCATGGATTTGCTTTACTATCAACAGCCTCGTGCATATCAATTACCTTGCCAAGACTACGCCATCCCTTCCCTATCACTCCACATGGTAATATCCCCTAAACATTTGTCATAATCCATTCCATATGTATCCACATATCATTCAGGTATCTCAATGACTTTTCAAGCCTTCGTCTCTGATGTGGTGACATTTTTATCGAAACCTTCCACTTTTTCTGTTGGGTTTGTTATCTCATTTGTTGGATTTACTTTCTTGTTCAATGGGTTTGGTGTCTCATTTGTTGGATTTGTCATCTCCTACTGCTGGGTATACATTGGGTATACATTGAATTCCTATTGATTAATACAATAGTGGTGTTACTATTAAGTTTAGGTATGTGAAGCATAGATGGATGATACACCATAATACAAAAAAATATTATTATAATATCTTAAATATGTATTCTTTTGTGTAATCTAAGATGCGCACTATAATAGGCTCGATTAAAAAAGCTTGACCATTGTGTTAAGCACCCTAAGCAAACACTGTCAATTTGAAGCATGTGTAGGTGTGTCTTGTAATATGTTTGTGTGTGTACGAGGGATCATCTACATAGGTAGGCATGAGTGATCATGAAATTGACCCAAGGTCAATTCGTGGTGTGTGGAGATATGCTTTTGAATGTTTATATGTTTGTATAATCTCTTTGAATGTATGTTTGAGTGTACACATGAAGTGCAAATCAAGCTAAGGTTAATTTGAAAACTTGTAGCATGTTGTAAATGTGTTTTTGTGTGTGTGAGTGATCATCAATGATCATCTATGTATGTGTTGGTGAGTGATTGTCGAATCAACCCAAGATTGACAAATGTGTTTGCATATTTAGATGTCTTACAATGCATTTCTATGTATATGTGAATGATAACAAACATTCAGAAGTGTAAATCGACCCTAGGTTGATTTGAAAACTCCTAGCATGTTTTGAATCTATTAATATATTTGTAAGTAACCATCAAATCAACCTAAGGTCGATTTGAAGTGTGTGTGAGTGTGTTACTCCAAGCATGTCTTGAATATATTATGCATTTTTTAAGCGACCATCAAAATCGACCCTAGGTTGATTTGAAAACTCTAAGCATGTCTTAAATGTATTGTGAATCTTTAAGGGACCATCAAATCATCATAAGATGAATTTGAAGAGTGTATGATTGTGATACTTTTGTTTACATATCTGAGTGATCGCATCTTTGAAGTGTGTGTGAGTGTGCTACTTCAATTTTCATGTGGCAATGATTAGCAAAATCGACCCTAGGTCAGATTTCAAAACTCTAAGCATGTCTTGAATATGTTGTGTATCTTTAAGCGACCATCAAGTCATCATAAAGTTGATTTGAAGAGTGCATGATTGTGATACTTCTGTTTGCATATGTGAGTGATACACATCAAATTGACCCAAGGTCTATTTGAAAACATCGGCTAGTTGAGTGATCATCAAGTCAAGCCAAGGTTGATTTCAAAATCTTGGCCATTTGAGTGATAATCAAATCAACCTCAAGTCGATTTGCATAGCCTAATCATTGTGTTTAACACCCTATGCTAACAATTCTAAAATTGACCCAAGGTCCATTTCAAGTGTGTTTTAGTGTGTTGTAGAACATATCTATTTGTGTGCATCTGAGATATCATTCATCTAATTATATGTGTGTGAGTGTTGTAGTGTGTGCAACCATTTGTGTTTGTGTGAGTGATCATCGAGGTGGTTTAACATGGATGTCCATTGTGTTCAAGAACTTATGATATGACTTCTCAAATTGACCCAAAGTTGATTTGAGAAGTGTGTGGGAGTCTCTGAGTGAAGGAGTTTGTGTGTCTGAGAGTGATCATCTAGGAGCTGTGTATGTTGATTTGGAGTGTGTATTAGAGTGTGATCATCTAGGTCGCTGTGTATGGAGTGCAAATCGGCCTTTTGTTGATTTACAAACCCTGTCCATTGTGTTCACCAAAGATTAGCACTTCGCAAATAGACCTAAGGTCTATTTGCAGTGTGGAGTGATTATCAATTAAATCTGACCCAAGGTCAATTTGAAAATTCTGCCATTAAGTTCAACACCTACATGTTGATTAGGTGTATCTTAAAAATAGATTTGTTTTTTAGGATGTGTTTTGTGTCTATCTCATGTCTTATATTGTATTTGTGTGTGCGAATGATCACTGACATCCATCATATCTCAAAGCTTTCATATTCTCTTACAATATATGTGTGTTTTTCTTGCATTTTTAAATCGACCCAAAGTTGATTTGCAAGTTATAGTTTTCAAAATTATGGAAATAGATTTCAAACAAATTTAAATTTAAATTTTCATTTTTTAAATTTACTTTCATATTTCAAACTTTGCATTTACATCTTAAATCGACCTAAGGTTGATTTACAAGTTTTAGATTTCAAAATTTGAATTTGGATTTCAAACTTTAATTTAAATTCAAATATTCATTTTCAAATTTCATTTTCATATTTCAAACCTAACTTTGAAATTTCAAACTTCTCTTTCATATCCCATATTTCAAATTTGTGTGAGAGAGAGAGGTTCATACTTTAAACTTCACTTTCACAGTTCAAATTTCAAATGTAACCCTGACATCTCAAGAGGAACATGGAGCTTACTTGGAGAATATTGGAACACTGTTAAAACTTTAGTTTCAAGATGTCTTTGAGGTAAGCTTGCAAATCCTATCTTTGTTGTAGATCTTGGTAGGTTTTGCACTTCCAAAAATTGAATCATACATATTTAATGACCAAAAACTTGATGTTTACATCTATCAATGCACAGGGAGAGATGAAGAAGAGAATGGAAAATTTGTGAAAGAAAGAGAGATCACAAAAGATGAACTTAGACAATCCTTTTTCCTAACAAGAAAATGGTTTTTCTTTGCTTTCTGAAAGAAACAAAAATTTCGTAACAATCTATCTTCACATCTCCAAAAGTAAAATCTTATGTAGGAGTGGCTAAGGTCTAAAAGTGCAATTTCTTCAGCTTTTATTTTTTGTTAGTCCATGTTGCCTGGGTGAAGCTGTGCCTTCTTGTATCCACTACTTGCCACCTAATACTATAGTCGAGATCCATTGCCTCACTCCGTCGTTATTTGGAGGTCTTTTTGTTATGGCAGTGTGTCTGTGTGGAGGTCGTTCCCTTGTGCCACTCACTTGTTGCTTTAGCCACTATTTGGAGGTCATTTTTGCTATGGACACTATTTGGAGCTCTTTTGCTATGCCTGATCTTTGGAGCTTAGGATACTGCTATTTGTAGTGCGGGTTTGGCACCTTGTCTTCCTTAACTGCTTAGTTTGCCCCATTTCAAAGAAGACCGAGAGCGCACGATGGCCATATTCCTATGCTGCTATTGGTGGTCCTGATGATGATGATGCCTATGCCTTGGAGCTTGGCCTTCTTACTCAGAGAAATCGTGGGAGCACATCGAGGCTGGCAAGGTCCTGGTTGAAAAGTAAAGGGAGGTTGGTGCAACAGGCTTGGCGTAGGAGAGGTGGGGAGGGCACAGGGAAAGAGAGTAGTGTAGCATGAGAGAGCAGTGTAGGGTACAAGGATAGTTTTAGCTTCTGTGGTGGATAGTTTTAGCTTCTCTTGTACCTAAATGCTCCTCAAGAGGACTATGAGCATGTGATGCACTTGCACAATCCTCTATCATCTCCTCGTGCATCGGCTCCTCATGTACGATTTACTCCTCTTAAGACTACTCAAAGATGTCATCGTTATATCTTCTTGAGCTTTCTGCTTCCATAATCTGAACTATTGGAGAAGCATACTAGAGAACCTCTAGTACTAGTCTAGCTCTATACTCTCAACTATCGAGAAAACATATTGGAGAAGCTATGCTACTAGTCTAGCTCTAAAGCTGTATACATATTTTGAATTGTAACAGTCCTCCTTCAGTTGTAATAAATAGTAATTCAAATTGAATTATTTTTATCCTATATGAAACTTTTGTACATGAATTATTCATAATGGAAAGCTTATGGGTTTTACAAGTGATAAGGTATCTGATTTTATTGATTTTTCATATGCTATCTTTAATGCCTCATAAGAAGATACCCTTAAGTCTTGATTTGGATTCAATTTTTCTACCATTGACTAACGCTACATGTTATACATATTGCAAAGAAGATAAAAATAATTCTATGTAAAGACATCCCAAATGGAATTAATCATTGAGAGAAATCAAAACCAAATAATTTCACATAATAAGAGAGAAACAAAACTTTATAGATGTACAACTATATAAACTTGACAAGGAGACATTTAACTAAAAGAACACAGACTCAAATAAGATTTCCCTCCTAAACTAGTTTTCCCGCTTCTACAAATCAAAGATTCAAATGTGCTTTCATTTTCCTTTTCCCCTAGCTCTCCTTCTTATGCTTTCCATCCATCGCAATAGGCAACCCAAGGCATCTTTCTTGCCTAAAAGGAATTTTTTGCTTGTGTTCCTACTTTTCCTCCTAGTTCTCTTGCTTGATTTTACCCATTTGCAAGTTTGGTTCTATTTCACAAATCATCCATCACAACAGGAAAACTAGGGAATACCAATGCAAAGCGGTGTGTAACTTAGAATGCAAAAGACCTTGACATAGAGGTGAGAGCTGTTTCTTGGTGACCTGCTGTGACATGAAGTTGGGGATAATAAACTTCACACGCCTCTTCACTTCCTACTACTTTCAAACTAAGTGATAGAGATATTTATCATTGGGAAAGGGACATTAAAAAGAAGCTTTTATGCCAACATACCACACCATAATCTTCTCCCTTGGATGAGAATGAAGATAGTAACATCCCAAGTGATGTTGTACTCAAGCACAGGAAGAAGGAAAGGATCAGCGGAGGCCATAATCTCAGTAAGCCGGTCTGCACCAAAGAAAAGAGCAATACATTGTTGAAATAATATCTTGTGACTCAACATGACATGAAGTGATATATATTGAGGAGTTTGGGTTGGATGGGTAGGTTTCGAGGAAACATTGCACCTCCTTCATAGATACCTTTTACAATTAGCTCAAAACACTCTGCAAACTATCATCAAACACAGAGGCCTATAACTTTTAGTAGAGACATGATATCAAAGATTCAAACACATATAGAGATGCGCCTTGAAATGGGCATCACTCTGATATAAGTTTCATAAGAAAGAGAGAAGAGGTCAGAGAGATATGGACCCCTCCACCTAGGCTGCATTTAGTGAGATATGGCCCAAAGTCCATGGGAGAAGTAATATAAAATATTATCCCTCTGAATAAGTGAATAAGACATTTTACTTCATATTTTCTATCATTTGTTATTATAATGTTGACTAATGTATCTTTGTTTTTTTTGCAACAACCATTGGAGCCTAGTGTGTATTTATCTTCAACCATTGGAGCCTAATGTGTATTGATCTTCAACAAAAACAAGTATTTCATATGAATTCTCTATATGGAATACATAGGGAGCTTGATCCGTATGTTTACTTTCTTTACTATAGCCCTAGAGCTAGTACTATTGGTTTGTCTTATTGGTTAAGTCACATTTTTAGTGCAGTTCTCCTATAGAATTTTTGTCAAACATGCATGATTAGATGATAATGTAAACTTCATCTTCTCCAGTGAATCTCTTCACCTACATAACCTTTAGCATAATTTTGTTTTCCTTTCTTCTATTTCCTCTTCATCTGCCTCTACCTCTACCTCTAGCTCTACATCTTCTTTACTTGTAGAAGTGCCTTCATCCATAACAATTGCCTTTTTCAACTTGGAAGCCATGTTGGCTACCCTATAGGCTAGATTTGCAGAGCCTTCTACTGCTTGAATCTCTACCCTCTTGGGGGGCCATGTGCTCCTCCTAGGAAGCCATTCCCTGTATCCAAATTTGCTGCTCACATGCAGGTTGTATGCTACCCATATAGCAGCCCTGTGAGAATCAGCCCTAAGGTATCCTCTTTGTCACTCACTTGATATGGACTGTAATTCTTTTATCTTGTATCATATTGCATTTTCCAAGAGCATCAAGAATGCCATGAAGATTGCTATTACAAAATCATGGTACTTGTCGCTATAGACACGATGGAAGGCTAAGCTATGTAATACTAAGTGGAATGATGAAAGACCCTTAATTGGGGATAGATCCTTGATCTTGAATGTGTGGTTCATTGGATAATCTTATCAGGACAAGATTGCACTAGTACAACTGAATCCAAGGCTAGCTAAGAGGCAATATCAAAAGGGGTTGAATACCAAGCATAATATTTAGGAAGGGGCAACAAATGTGGATTAGAATCTATCCGAGGTACCTTTAGTAAGCATTTTGGGTCCTCCTTGCATGAAAAACATCCATCCCTCATCCTGGAATTCTTCCAAGGCAAACATGGGCTCTCTAAATGTCCACAGGTTGGCACTTGATACAAGCTAGAGTTTCCTCTATAGCTTTACATGAATTAAAATTTAGATGAAGTATCTATAGCAAGGATTTGTCCCACTTGCTACATGACAAATAGCCCAACATTCATCCTAGGAGTCTTCCAAAGAAAACACAAGGCTCTCTAATTGGCCCTAGAGCCATGCGTGATATAGGCCATATTTTTGCACCTGTATCTCTACATGATATAATTGTGGTCATATTACTTTTACCCAATCTCTTGGTTCATCATTGGAACTAGCTTTAGCATGGCTTTTGGACCCATCATCACATGCAAAGCATCAAACATTCATCTTGGAATGTTTTGCGTAAAATAAAAATAAAAATTTCCATGACTAAAGGCACCACAATCAGAGTTTAACTTGGGTATAGACAGGATGTAAATTTCTTTCTCATCTCAAACATGGCTCCATGGCCATTTAGAATCTAGATGGTTTTTTGGTGCAATGCAGACCCAATAGAGATGTCATGGCTAGGGTTTAGGGTTTAGGGATAGCCACCAAAGTAGAACTCTAGCTCCTATCATATATTTCAGTGTGGAGGATTTAAACATCCCCATGTTTGTGTTGCAAGACTCTATGGATAAATACTTAGATGCAATATGTGTAGTGTGCACTTGAATGCCTTTCTAGACCTACCATGGCCAAAGTTCCATATGGCATAGTTGTAGATGTGATACTCTAGTCTATTTTGAATAAGACTTCATATGCATTTGGACAATACCATATGTGTGTGGAAACACTTTCTACATGAACCTCAACATGGGTGATGTGTAGCGCGGGCCAAAAGACTTGGAAGGGATATCATGGACAGAGCTATAACTTACGTAGTGCCAAGGATTTTGATTCCTCCCTTTCTCAAACATGGCTCCGTGGCCATGTAGAGATGAGCATGTTGCACCAAAAGACTCTACAAATGGACATATACATGGGTGTCAGAAGTAATGTGAGATCAAAAGACCAAAAGGAGATAGCACGATAGCAAGCAATTTAGGGATAGCAAAATTTTAGCCTTTTTCTAGCTCATCTCGGTGGGCATTTAGAGACTCCCACATTTCCCACGTTGGTACAATAAGGAAAATGGTTTGCTCTATGTCCCCTCGCTGGTTTGTGCTTCATATGAGGAGAAAGAAACTCACCCAAAACTTATTTTTGCCTCTATATTGAGCAATATACTATTTGGTGTAGCCGTAGTATAAATAAGAGTATGAGCAACAACTAGATACCATATCGTGCTACTTCTAATCCCATACGAAAATCTATATCCAATGTGAGCTATAACAACCAACATTTGCAATCTTCATTGCCTAATCAAATTTTGGATCTCTGGCCAGTTTTAGTGCAAACATAGGGCTTTTAAAACCATGGAGATGTGCTTGTACAAGCTAGAATTCTACCTCTGTAGCTCTAAATGAATTAAACTTTGATGAAGGTATGTGTAGTAGTGAGGCTTTTGGGCCACTTGCTAAATGTGAAACCTCTCAGAATTTGTCCTTGGAGTCTTTTGGAGCAAACACTAGGCTCTCTAAATGGACCCAAAGACGTGCTTGAACCAGGCTAGAGTTCTACTTCTATAGCCCTATGTGAATTAAATTGTGGATGTTGTATCTTTAACCATGCTTTTGGCCTTTGTTGCTTGCGAAACATCTCAGTATTCATCTTGGGAGACTTCCAAAGAAGCATGGGGCTCTCTAAATAGCCATGGGACTAGGATTGATTCAAGCCAGAGTTCCACATCTACTGTGTATGCCAATTAAACTCTAGCTAAGGTAACTTTACGAGGATTTTGGGCCATTTTTATGTTCAAAAACTCCCAGCATTTGTCATGGGAATCTAAGAGTGAAACCTAGGCTCTCTGAACATCCATAGAGTTGCATGTGAAATGTCCTAGTTAACTCTACAATTGGTTTGCTCAACAATTGTGTCCCTATTGAATGGATGGATGCTTCCTCAGCTTGAGTTTTTTAAAGCATCCATAGGGCTCCCTAAACATCCATGGAGCCATGCTTGATACAAGCCAGAGTTGTGCCTCTGTAGCTCCACATGAATTAAACTTTGGTCAAGGTACATGTAGGAGTGAGGCTTTTGGCCACTTGTTGCTAACTGTGAAACATCTAAGAATTTGTCCTTGATGTCTTTAGGAGAAAACACGGGGCCCCTAAATTGACCCAAATCCAAGTCGGAGTTTCACTTTTATAGCCCTATGTGAATTAAATAGTGGCGGTGGTACCTTTACCCATGCCTTTGTGCCTTTGTTGATTGTTGCAAAACATCTCATCATTTATGTTTGGGCATTTGTTGATTGTGAAACATCTCAGCATTTATCTTTGTTGATTGCAAGACATCTTAGAATTTATCTTGGGGCTCTCTAAATGGCCGTGGGGGGGGGTTTCCATTTTCTGAGCATAAATCCTTGAGCAGTGAGCGGCATGTCAGAGAATATGGCCAAAAACACTGTTCTTGGACCTAAATGTAGTACATCATGTCACCAATATTATTCCAAGGAATATGTATATTTAGTATTTAATTATTCAATGTGAGGGAATCTCTCATCGCAATATGTTTAAAACACATGTACCAAACCCAACAATATTACAAGATAACAAAAATATCAAAGAGCCAGCAGTTAAAAATGCCAGGGAATCTTTCATTGTTATATGTTTAAAACACATTTATCAAACTGAGCTATATTATAAAATGACAAAACTATCAAAAATTACACCATGTAGACACTACTTCAGTTGCACCATTTATGTAGTGGCAATTTGAGGTGCACCATATAGCCACAAAATGGCATCGTAAAACGGCAATGAAAGACCCATGCAAACATGTCATGACCACAAACAGTATACAAAACCACAATGTAGTGAGAAGTGCCTCGGCACAAAATGTTTTCTATCTATAGAATACTACAATAGCAAGTACTTATGCCCACATCATGGGATTCTTGAAAGTGCATTGTAAGGCTCTTATTTTGTCATTGATGCTTGGTGGACTTCTTTGTGATTTTTAGCATCTAGACCCCAGCACTGCAATAGTATGTAGTAGATGTGCTTGTAAGGAATGTAATGATCCAATCTTCCAAACCTAAATAGGAAGTCTTTGCAAGTGCAATATGGAAAAATTGATATGGTCACTGTATATTGAAGCCCCCTCACGTGAGACCCAGTTGTACCAACAATAAACTCCACATGCTCCTTAGGCTCCACCTCATTCACATGAAGCACCTCACATTCTATAGCCCTTGTTGAATCCATCCTTGCCTACATATCCTTAGTTATTTTTTTTCTAAAGACAACTCTCTGGCCCTCTCAAAATTTAGATCTCACTTGATTCTCCAAACATTTTTTATGGCCGTGCCCAGATTTCCTTGACCCTTTTTGAAGTGGTTCTTCCAGAACAAATCCTCCTTCTATAAGAATATGCAACTCTTCCAAGCTAATATTCGTTCCTTCAGCAACCTTCCACTTTGCTGGCATTGGTTCTTGCAATGCCTCAATTGCTATTGTTGGATTCCAAGAGTGGTCCACGTTATCTCTACAAAACCAGATCATTTGTAACCTTACACCTATCGGTGTTATAATCCTCTCAAAAAATGAAGGTGTAGGGGCTCCCAAAGCTCCTCTTCTACCCTTTAAGTCAATTAACTTGTTACACTTCCCCCCGTTCGATGCAGATACCCTTGGCAGCGGACTTGACTCCTTGCCTACGTATGTCAAATCGCCCACTTTGTTTGATGTGTTTGCACCACCTCTGCCACACCCTGTTCACAACCATTAAGATTGTTATTGTCAATTACAATTGAACCTGAATATCTTCTTCTTGGCATTGGCATGCTAACTATTTGATACTCAGGTTTGTGGGACTCCATCTTTATGGATTGTAGAGGACATGGACTTTGGTCTTTTCTTCCGCATTGTTCTAATATCTCCAAGGTCAATCCCACCTTTGTGTGCCACTCCAAGTTCTGTAGCCACATCATTTGTAAGGTCAATGAAATTTGTTTTCTAATAGGATTGTTTACTCCACATAGATTCTCTTATTCTTAGTTTTTGCACTTTGCAAGATTGCTACAGTCATGTCAGTGATGCATGCATCATACAATGACATATACTTGATGCCATTGTTTGTGCTCAACCAACTACCATGGATTGATTCAGATAGGTTAGTCCTAGGAACAAGTTAACATTCTTTAGCCTCTATCTCCTACACAAGAATAAGAAATCAACTTTGGTAAGGAGGAAGAAGTGATGCAAAATTTTAATGGATTAACAATGTTAAAAATTTCAAGTCACTCACTTTCAAAATGTATTCTCCCCAGTGGTAAACTCTTGAGTGCCACCACATAAGCCATGTCTGAATAAAGTGGATGTTGCCTTCGATTGCATGATCATTTTCAAGCCATTCACACAACGATTTGAATGCATGCATGGAAGCCTCCTTGGTTGGAGAATTCTTTCATTGTCTACATCTCATCTTGAACTCCTCTTGGTCATGAGGTGGGATGCATCTTGTAGCATGCTTATGAAGATTATCCTCCCAATGCCACAAACAAGTGCACTCCTTTCCTAGCATCACATTCTCTGGGCCCCCATTATAGACAATGCTAACATTCCTCCAATTTGCCTGAGCTTCATCCCCCATGAAACCATAAAACTTTGCTTTATGAAAACCCTCTTTCTCCATGACTTGGTTCAACAATTCCCAAAATATCACTTGACTCTCTGTGTCCTCACCTTTGAAATCCCTAATGGCTATTGTTTGGAGTTCTTGAAGATGAGGGTTGTAAACATGGTAAGCCATGGTTGATCAACCTTGAATCCTCTTCACATGATCAAAGCAAACCCAGCACTACCCAAGCTCTCCATTTGGTCGCATCTTGTTGACTAGGTCCACACCAAAACTAGGACCCTTTGTAGACATCTTCATAATGTGGGATCTATTGAAGGTTGAAAAAGATAACTGTCCTGAGAAAACAATACTTTGAATGTATTCGTATCTACTCCTTGACTTCAATTCCAAAATATTGTCAAGGCTTTGTTCACCTCCACACTTTTGTTCCTCCACATCCTTCTTTCATCTAGACACCCTACACATAGGCACAAAAGAGAACTCATTAAACTCAAAGGTAGGAACTATGCATTCAAGAAGAAAAGTAATGAAAAAGTACTAAGCAGCTCACCTCTTATTGTTAAGCGCAGGCATAAAAGAGAACTCATTAAACCCAAAGGTAGGAACTGTGCATTCAAAAAGAAAAGTAATGAAAAGGTACTGAACACCTCACCTCTTATTGTCAAGAAAAGGCTCCATCTTTTTTAGCAACGAATCTAGTTTAGTGTTTGTTAAGAGATTGGATTGTTCATTGTTTGGAATGATAGCTTCCAACACCATCTCTTCAACCACCATCTTTTGCAAATCCTTAGGCCTAGAAGGATGCTTGCTTTCCACCATTTTAGAAACCTTTCCTCTCAACTCCTCCAACTCACTCCTAGATGATCCCTCCGCCATAAATGCATATGAAAACCAACATGAATCACACATCTACTCACTGGATGCTCCATGGTGTCTCTTGGAAGAAATATGTACAATTTGCAAGCATAGTTGGCAATGCAAATTGGACTATTCTTGCAATGATAGCATTTGAGAGTACCACCTGTTGCGGTGACTTGGTGGATCTTAGGAATCTTTATTAATCATCCCTTACAACAATGACTCTCATTTCTAACACCTGATCTCAGAAAGAAAGGACACAACTTACTATCACATTGCAATCGACCTACACAATTTTTTCAATCTAACTATCCCATTGAAGCTGGCGATATTTGTTGTAACATCTTCACTCCAGACATGACCATCAAACTTGTTTTCCAATCCTACTGTATTTTGCTCCTCTGAAGTTGGAGGCAACTCGAACATAATATTTCCATCATATGACTTGGGTAGCTCCTTGAAAAATTTAATTGAAGAGACCATTTGAAAAGAAATAAAAAGAGAATTAGAAGGTGGCAACAAGTCAATGACACTGTGGAATGGCTTATCTTTGTCTCTTTCTATTGAAGGCAATCTATCCCCAGTCATAATGAACTTATTACCAAATTGAATGTCCAAGTTATACCTTTCATCTCCTCTCATTGCAAATGGCACTTAAACACAACCTCTCGCTATGACACATCCATACATTGGTGAATCCTAATGGTAGAAGAAATCAAATTGAAGACTGAAACTATTTTATTCTCCTCAAGCATGCACACACCATTTTGAGCAACCTTTTGTAGCAAAAAAACACCATTCTCATCATGAAGCATAGCACTACTCTCCATTTCCATTAGAAAGATTTCGAATAAGGATAACTACTCTTCCTTTTATAGAAGAAGCTTCAAAATCAGTGAAAGAAATTGCATATTTTGAGCAACCTTTTGTAGCAGAAAAACACCATTCTCATCATGAAGCATAGCACTATTCTCCATTTCCATTAGAAAGATTTCGAATAAGGATAATTGCTCTTCCTTTTATAGAAGAAGCTTCAAAATCTGTGAAAGAAATTGCAGTAGATTGTAGAAGTTCAGGAAGTATCTACCTTGCAATGCCTCATACATAATGCCGAAAAAGGAAGGGAAAGTTTTCGAAGGTGGACATAGCTCACATGCCAGGGAAGTTCAATGTTGCATAAGCAAAAGAACAAGAACGGCTGCAGCTCATAGAAGTAAGTGGTAGAGTTAGTATTGGAGGAAAAAGCCTCTACCGCATAAACACTATGGAGACACCCAAATAGAATGCACAGTCAAAGTGAAACTTCAAGGCAGGTGCGAACAAAGCAAGTCATAAGCATCCATTGCAGTCAGGAATCAAGTGGCAACTGATGCAAGAAGTATGTTACTATAGTGTAAACAAACAAAGGATGTTGGAGTAGTGATTCAGTGAAGCCTATTCAAAAAATGTGTGCCACTCATGAAAGGAAGGGGTGTAGTTATGAATGTCAATATTCTTTTGCCATGGAAGGTGGTGGAGGTCACTATGGTAATTATATGTTATCACCGTAGGGGTATAGTTATGAATGCCATTATTCTTCTACCATAGAAAGCAGTGGAGGTCACTAGGTAAATATATCTTAAGAGCCCATGGTTGTGACTTCCAATGAAAACATCAACCACATAATTCCTACATTTTTGTACACATGTTGAATTTGACATGTGGTCTTGAAGGAAAGTAGTAGCACTTTCCCTCCACCTTACGTCTTGCCTAACCACCACTAACTACATGCATTTACATTCCATTGAATCCTCTTTCTCCATCTCCTTTATTCACCTGAGTCTCGACCTTTCCATCTTCATTGAACACTTGACTTCTCCATCTCCATCTCCTTGCTTCACTCATTGGGCTTCAACACAAGGTATGTTCCTCATTGACGTTTTGAGCCTCTCTCTGGCCCTATTCCGCTGGCGGAATAGGAGATTTTCTTTTGGGTCTCTTGCCTCCTTCTCGTCTTGCTGCTCACCACCACCACCATAGCCATTCCTCCTTCTTGTCTTGCTACTTGCCACCACCATAGCCATTCCTGCTTCTCATCTTGCTACTCGCCACCACCATAGCCATTCCTCGCCTGCTTTTTGGGTCTCTTGCCTCCTTCTCGTCTTGTTGCTCACTACCACCGTAGCCATTCCTCGCTTGGCTATGGTCATTCAAGCTTCTGCATGCCACCACCATAGACATTCAAGCTTTTGCTTCTTCTTACCATGTGTGAAGAAATATTATCTTACCATGTGTGAGGGAATGCAGCAATTGGAGCTTGTGTTTTGATGTGAGTATTACATCACGATGGACTCTATATTGTGGGGTTGATGCAGCTATACAAATCGCTTGCCTTATCCACATTTTTAGCATTTGAAATTCTTTTGTGATGCTTGGTCAATGTCTGAGAGCAGAGGAAGTCTCTGATGTTTAGACAAAGTAGGCTTGCTCTTTGAAAAATGTAAGGTGCGATACAGGAGTTAAAATGATTTCCGATGCGATATAGGAGGTAAAATGATTTTCAATTCGTTCGATCTCTTAAAGTCTTTAAGCTGATCATCACAAGATGTATGATCATGGCGTTGAATTTAAGAGAGAGATAAGCCTATTATAGAATGCTATTCGTGAATGCACTCTGACATAAAAACCAACATACAACTAGAGAATTGGCCTCGTGGAGTGACAAGTGCTTGAAACGCTTCTTCATTTACCAGTTGCCCAAGACAATGAGATAGGCATGGCATTTGAGAGCAAATACATCACATAGAGTGTGCATAGAGAGCAGCATTTAAAAGCACATAGAGTAGCCATTCTTGATTTCATGAAGGCCTCCCTGCCATATTCCACTGGTGAAATAGGGGAAGGGGCTACATTCAAAATATTGCAGAGGCTACATTCCACTTTCAGTCTTGGTGTATCAACCACATGGATATGTGTAAGCATACTCTTTTGTAGACATCTGCAAGTAGATGTAGACTGTTGTAACTTCCCATTGCTTCAAATGCTCCAACTGCATACTGTTTACTTTCATAATTCTCTAGTTGCCATGTCAATACTTATTCCTGACTTTACTTCAATCACTATTTGTAGGTTGTCATTTGGGTATCATCCCAAGGTCCAAGATCACCAGGTATTCCTCTTTTGGTCAATTGCATTCTTTGATTCACAATGGCTTACTTTTCCTCAAAGTAAAATAAAAAATGAATGATGCCTGAGATCTAACATCCAATTTTCTTTTGTGTATGCTAGAAGTCATGACTAGGTCAGGAAAGAGAAAATGTCTAATAGGTGGACAGGTTGGTGGTAAGAAGAAAAAGACTGCCAAAAATAAAGAGCAAGCACCAACAACACCATCCCCCACATCTACTGACACACGAGCCAAATCTCCAAATGTAGAGGAGGTTGAAGAGATGTCAGTGGAGAAAGAGTCTGCTAGCAAGAAGGATAGTGGAAAGGCTAAGGGCGATGTGGAAGGTGATGAATTTATCCTTGAATCAATGGATAGTAATGTTGGAAGTGATTTTCTTGAGTCCATAACTATCAATAGAGGAATGGTACCTCCCCATATCCCTTTGTGAAGATTACTTATCAACCCTAAGGTGAGACAACTTAGGAATGACCTCTCCATTCTCAAGAGCACATTTGAGATGGAGGGATATGTCCCCACAGAGGAGTCCTTTATTATTTCAGTTGGGATGTCTGATGGGACAACCAAATAGGTGGATGATGAGATAAGAGCCATAAAATTTTAAAATAGGTCAAGGTCCTTTGCAACCCTGCTAGAATGATACATTATCTTTCAGAACATTCATATGTTTAAATTCATTATTGTTTTTCTCTATTCTCCTCACACCCAAAATAGACTATTCAACTAAGTTGGCCACTCATGTATGTCATTCCATCCATGAACATATTGCACAAAACTTTTACCAGATGTGGGATTGCAAAATGTCATGGTTTACTCTACAATTGTATTCCTACTGGCTTGATGAAGGCTTAAAATTATAGTTAGCTCAAGATGGAAAGTACATCACCTTTTTTTCAATAATTGAAAATTGAATATGGTTGAAGAGATTGAAATTTAATATCATGACTCATGGCAATATATCAACAATATATGGTGCTTGACAGTGTTTAGTTTGTGTTCATGGCATCTCGGGTTGAAAATACCAAAAGAAGGAGGCTCACATCGCGATCAATGTGATTGATCGTATTATTTTTCTTTTATTAGTAACATCAGTATATTTATTTATCTTATTTTTGTATATGTTTCTCTATTGATGAAAGATTTTATAAAGAGAGATTTAGAGACTTGTGCATCAAAGATTCAGAGTGCAGATGAACAAGAAAATGCTCTTGCTTATGATGTTTCTACTATGGAATTCTTTGGTAAAAACATTACATGGAAGGTCTCACAAATTTAGATATGCAGGGTCTATGTATGATCTCATTCTCAAGTTCTTTTAATTATTTGTAAGGTGTTAAACATGAATTGGAGTTGGCTATTAAAAGAGGGGGATGATCAACTCAATTCCATCATTAGTCACTTTAGGGTACGCACCAATTCAACCCTGATGGTTATATGAATATACTCAAAAATCCTACAAGTATTTTTAATCTTCAATCTATTTGCGGCTTGAAGATTTTGATAGTATAGATCTTTCACTAGTTAAAGATGAGAACTTCTTTTTTTTGTAGGATGGATTGCACTCAAAAAATAGCTATAAATGTCAAAGTATTTGTGTGTACTCAAAATCTCAGTATATGTCACTCTTCACTAGATATATACAACTTCTATCTTTAACCCTTATTTCATTAATTTTGGACTTGTCAATGTACTAATTCATTTTTACAGATACTTTTGGACTAGTTTTTGGATAAAATGTAAGAAAAACCCACTCTTCAAAGCACAAATGAAAACAAAAAAACAAGTAATTTTTAAGAGATTTTTAAAGGAGATGAAATCAAAATTATAAAATTTAACGTGACACAGATAAGTTACACCAAAAGATAAAATTCAACAGTTGTAAACTCTCATAATATTGATAATGGTGTTAACAAACACATTCAAAAGTTACAATAAGCAAACTATCATAATATTTATAATGGTGTTAACAAACACCTTCAAAAGTTACATATTAATAAAACTCTTGCAATATTTATAATGGTGTTAACAAACACCAAAAGTTACAATGAGCCTCTCACTAGAAGGCATTAATATTTACCATTTCTTTTCTAGATTCAACCCACTCCTCTACTCACACCATCTCATCATGATCAATGTAGTTAAAACTACAGAAGAGAAGTAAGGAATTATAAAATTTTTAATTTCATTATTTCATGCATATAATTTTATGATATGAATGTGTGATGATGTGATTATTTGAAAATATTAAATGTCTGATGAGAATTATGATATGAATGTGTGATGATGTAATTGCTTGGAAATATTAAATGTGATAAGAAGAACATAATAATTGTTCATAATTTTTCACTTCCAAGTATTGATTCCCAATGCTCCACTCACTTAAAGTAGAGCATTCCCAATGCTCCACTCACTTTATTCCAAACCTTTTGTTTCACATTATCGGTTAAAGTGTCAATTGGACCGTTCACCCATACTCATCTGTGCAAAGACACTATGGCGCTCACCGATCCTTATCATATAGCGAACACAACTTTCTCTCATTCTTTCTCTATCTATTTTCTTCGCTCCTCTCCCTCGACATTGCATTACTGAACTTGTATTATTCCATTCTAGTCCTTCCACAAACACTCTCTTCTTTCTTCCATCCTAGTCCTTCTGCAAGCACTTTCTTCTTCCATCTCTCTTTCTTTATCATCTCCCAACCCATGGATGTATACAACATTGTCAGAGACATGGAGTTGGGAATTAATAGTCTCAAAGAATGGATTGCTATCCAAGGATCAAGGAGAGAGGCCAGAATTCGACATGCTCTCCATTGACACAGATGGAGAGAGAGGAATTTAATGCACAGAGGCGTGCAGAGAGGGAGGAGACTGTGAAGATAGCAAAGAAAGACCTTTACGAAATATTATAAAAGCATAATAAGATCTGTTAGACTTCTTAAGTAATCTTCGTTATCGCAGCACTCGGTATGGGTGATTTGATGCGAATGCTGAAGAAACAATAAGGGTATCACAAAGAAATTATTAAGAAACAATCTATGATGATTGCTTGAATTTCTTCCTTCATAATAATTATGCTAAGGATACAGACATGGAGTGAGTGGAAGATTGGGTTGCTGAGCAGATAAGAGAGACTAATGATGAGATCTTCTATTATGGTCTTGGCCTGTGTGGCTTGTAATAGTCTATAATCTTATTTTGTATTCTCTGCAACAAGACTGGTAGGGCTGAGCAGATCATATTAGAATTGCTAATACAGTTTGTTTTTGAGTCACAAATTCTCATCAAGTGTGGCTCTTATGACTCTATAATGTTATAAACTTTGACCTTGTAGCATAATTTGAGTAACCTTATTGTTTTGAGTTTCAAATTCTCATCAAGTGTATCCATGATAAACGTCCCTTATGTGTCCATGATTAAATGCCCCTTATGTATTCACATATTTAATAAAATCAACCAAAATAACATTGTGAGACAAGGAAAACAAGTCACACATTTAATACATATCCATGATAAATAAATGTCCATTATGTGAATACACATTTAATAAAATCAACCAAAATAACATTATGAGAAACAAAATGACAAATACAAAGTTTTGCGACTTTGCACTTGTACATGCATCACTTGCCAATAAAGTTTTTCGAAAGTTTTTCCTACTTCAAAATAGACTCATTTACATGCTAATCTCATCTACGTGCTACACAATGAAGTGGACTCTGATGCTTGCTGTGGACTCCATTGTGATGCTTGGGAAGTAGACTCTTTCTCTCGAGGCTTTGATGCATTTGGCATATATGGATTCTCCCTTCGGGCATAGAATTTGTCTACTTCTGAGCGTGGACTTGGTTGTGATGGTTTAGGCATAGAATCTATTAGAGATCTGCTTTTGAGTGTGGGCTCGATTGTGAGATTAAAAAGGGACATGTGGTTTTTAATGATAAAGATAAGGTATACTACAATTTCAAAGGACTTAAAGAATGTTGGAATAATCTTCATGGAGTGACAGTTTAATGTTTGATGAATGTGTTTGATTAACACCTCTCTTGGTCATATCCATATTGGACCATGCAAGTCGTGCATGGTGATTGGTGGACTACATGAAAGGCTACGTGGAGCATGGCGACCTCTCTAGAACTCAGGATACATGGCCGTTGATGGCAGTTGATCAACATGTGGAGGTCAAGGATTTTGGTGGTGTTTGTGGTGGCGGTGATATTCTACAAGAAGAGTTCATGCAGTTGCACTCTTTCTCTTTGTCCAAAAGCTTACCTCGATGAGAGTTGACTCCAGTAGCTTCATCTTCTATCAATAGTGTCAGATGAGCAACTGTTCATAGGGTCCTTAGTAGATTCAATTGAGGTCTTGTTTATTAGTCTTTTATAAGCGACAAAAAGGCCTATAGGCATTAGCTGCAAATCTGTGAGTTAAGAGTGAATTTCATTGTACATTGTGTCATGAAGTTATGATTTTTTGTTCTTTTTGAAAGACTAATTATCATGCAATCACGGATTGAATGCTATGAAGGAGTTGTGTTTCGGCTGAGAACTTCAAGTGATAAATAATTGAGAGAGAGAGAGAGAGAGAGACAGACAGACAGATAGAGACAGAGACAAAGAGAGAGATTTCGAAGAGGAAGGAAGAGTTCTTGGGCTCAATTTGTAACAGTGGTATCCGAGCGGCATCATAAGGATCTGTGGGTCTAGTTCTTTAAAGGTTTTGTGAGGATGAGTTGAGCTACTGGTCGAAGTCTTAAAGATCTATTTGATTCAACTACAAAAGATGATGCTGAGTTTGCTAAAGTATTCGATAAGGAAGATTGGGCTTTTTCGAACATGGATACGTTTTAGAATTGCTTCGTGGAAGCAATTGTTTCAGATGATCTTGGTGGATCGATCATGTTTTAGGTGTTCAAGTTGTGTGTGCAGATATTCTCCTTGTCTTCTACTATTGTGGTTGATTGCTGGCATCGGACCTTTGTGGGTGTGGAGCTTGATTTCAAGATGTTGGGCTTTTTGTGAGCATGTTTGTCCAAGCTATGATGCTTGGAAGATTTTCTAGTGCGCTATGATGCCTAGTCCTTGTGGACTACAATGTGCATGTGCTTTTCAAGGTTTTGAAATGTTTGGTGGCAGTTTGTAGAGGCATCAAACCATATCAAAATTGCGTAGCAAAAGCGTGATGGACTTTCAAGTACGTTGATGGAGGATTGTGGATTTTTGTTTAGAGTGAAGCTCATCCTCAGTAGATAGCTCATGCAAATTAACCTTTCAAGCTCAGGTCACTGGTAGAGGTATTAGGCAGTTGTAGGAACATGAATTCTATCTAGAGGGATCAGCCAACTAATGTAGACTTTGATATGGCACCTAAGATTTGGTTTTGAAGTAATTTAGGTTTGCAGTGACCTTGCTATTTTGAATTACTTGCAACAGAGTTGAATTCCAATGGAAGAAAGCATAGCCATAGTTGAATTCAAGGATGCAGACTAGGCCTTCTAGTTTTTCTTGTCCTTTGTGGACATTTGTGCTGACATGATGAGGTCATTTTGTAGGAGATCATGTTGACTGGATTTTTGTAAGCATTTGCCTTAGATTGTTGTTTTGGTCTTTTGTAGATAGATATAAGCTCTCCCCATGTTGGTTGTAGGGGGGGGGATTGTTGGAAATCGTTGAATGATTTCTTGGTCTTCCTCATTCATCCCCATTCAGATTAAGTAGGATGTTGGAATAATCTTCATGGAGTGACATTTTAACGTTTGATGAATGTGTTTGATTAACACCTCTCTTGGTCATATCCAAGCTTTGTGATTGGACCATGCAAGTCATGCATGGTGATTGGTGGACTGCATGGAAGGCTACGTGGAGCATGGCAACCTCTTTGGAACTCAGGATACATGGCCATTGATGGTGGTTGATCAGCACATGGAGGTCAGGGAGTTTGGCGATGTTCGTGTGGTGATGATTTTCTACAAGAAGGGTTTGCACAGCTGCACTCTTTCTCTTTGTCCAGAAGCTTACCTCAATGAGAGTCGTCAGCTCCAGTAGCTTCATCTTCTATCAATAGCATTAGATGAGCAGCTGTTCATAGGGTCCTTAGTAGATTCAATTGAGGTCTTGTTTATTATTCTTTTGTAAGAGGCAAAAAGGCCCGTAGGCATGAGATGCCAATCCGTGAATTAAGAGTGAATGTCATTCTACACTGTGTCATGAAGCTATGATGTTTTGTGATTTTTGAAAGACTTTAATTATCATGCAATCACGGATTGAATGCTAGGAAGGAGTTGAGTTTTGGCTGAGAACCTCAAGTGATAAATAACTAAGAGAGAGAGAGAGAGAGATTTCAAAGAGGAAGGAAGAGTTCTTGGGCTCAATTTCTAACAAAGAATATGCCAACAAGCCAAGCTTTGTCCCTTTAGATGTGGATGATTTCAATGGACTCAAGTATGGAAGTGACATCTTATTAGGAGTGGATGAGTTCATTGATACCGAGAAAGATAAAGAATTCAAAAGCAATGCCTGCTCTGGAGTGGATGAATTCATGCATATTGAGTAAGGCAAAGACATGAAAAGTGTTGTCTCTTCAGAATTAGATGATTTCAATGCAATCATCTATAGAAGTGACATCTTATCAGGCGTGGATGAGTTCAATGGTACTCTGAAGGCAAAATATTTCGGAAGCGATGTCTTATCTAGAGTCGATGAATTCACACACATTGAGAAGGATAAAGATATCATTGGTGTTGTCTCCTCAAACTTGGGTTATTTCAATGCACTTAACTATAGAAGTGATATCTTGTCGGGAGTGGATGAGTTCATTGGTACCGATAAAGCAAAAGGTTTGAGAAGTGATGTCTTATCTAGAGTGGATGAATTCACACACATTGTCAAGGAGCATAAAGAGTTCAAAAGTGTTGGCTTAACAAACATGGACAACATAGATATTTACTCAAATGGTTTGAAAATTGCTTCAAAGATAAGAATAAATCAACAAAGGACTATTCAATATTTGACTTTCACTGTGATAAGATCAATGATGCAACATCCCATGAAAACAAAGTGACAAATAAATTCCACGTGGAGAAGTGTACAAATTCAGATAAGGATGGATAGAAAAAACCAACAAAGGACTATTTGGTATTTGACTTTGATTGTAATAAGATGAGGGATGCAACATCCATGAAAATAAAGTGACAAATAAATTTGATAGGGAGAAGTGTACAAATGTACAGAAGAAGCAGACATACAGATGCATGAAAAGAAAGTGATTCCACGCATATGTAGAAAAGAAACCAAAGAGAATAAGAGTAATGATTGAAGATGAACTTTACTTGAAATGGTAAAAAGGTAGGCAAGCATCTATAGAATTGCATGAACAATTCCTTTTTCATCCCTCATGCAACATTAAACAATGTGTTTGTGTAGGCTCCACATAGATTCTAGGTTGTGCATTTTGGCATTTGCATATAGCTTTGCTTCATGACTTGGAGAACATTAAAAAATAGTGTGCAATTTATATTTTAATGGTTTTACTACATGGTTTCATGTCTAAAGTTTTCATATAGTAAGTCGCATTTATTTTAGAGTTTATATTCATTATTTTTGGGTATATAAAGGGGTAGCAGAGGCACTTTCACCTCACTTTTCTTGCAGAAACTATCATTGTACTTTGCTTGCATCATACAAAGGTGAATGAGCATTAGAAGAGAGGAAAGTTTTTAGATATCAATCATGTTAAAAGAGAGGAATGCATAAAAGAATACAATGCTATGATGGTAAGCAACCTATCTCATGATTTTGTTTTTATGGTCTTTTAGTCTAATATGTTTTATTAGGCCTACTGATGTAATGGTTGTTGAATTGTTGCAAGAGGCTTTGGTTGATGAGTTATTCCAACACATAATGAGGAGAGATTCCTTTGTTAGTAATATCTAAATCGTCCTGAATGGTATGAACTTACCTATAAAAGATTCCTACTTCCCACTCCTCAAAGTTCAAATCTATTACTTTTCCCATGAAAAAAGTTTTTTCCAAAATCAACATAAAGGTTCAAATAGACTCTTGACACTCACAAGTAAAGAAGGTACATAGAAAGAATGACTTACAATGTGATGATATCCTAAAAAGAAGGCATGGGTCGTTTGCCCTATACACATGTTGCAACTTGGCAAGACATCCTTCCTCTTCAAACTCGAACTTCAAGATGTGGCGCTTTAACTGATGCAAAACATCACCTCTCTTCTCTTGGGAAGCTTATGTGGATCCTTAGCAGTCCCTTCTATGACTATCTAGTCATTCAAACTGTAAGTTCAAGTCCTCCACTCATCCAATGCATTTTAGAACACACTGGAGCTCACAATATGGCTTGCTTGTATCACTTTGTTCTGACCATGCCTCTTGGGGAAAGAGCAGCTATAGGAGGGGAAGGAACACATGCAGCTTGTAGGATGGGGAAAAGCAAGAGGGAACAAAGCACCTATGGAAGGGAAAAGAGTTGTTGTATAAGATTTTAGAGCAAGAGGGGACAAAGAAACTATAGGAGTGGCAAGCACAGTTGTAGGAGAGGGTAGAGGAAGAGGGCATAGAGCAAGAGGGGGCAAGTCAAGAGAGGAAACAGTAGGCTGAGGTAGAGCAAGAGAGGAAAGAGTAGGTTGAGGTAGAGCAAGAGGGAATAGAGTAGGAGGAAGTTGAGAAAGAGGGGGAAGACCTAGGAGGTATTGCAGCCCAAATTTTGAAAAATGGAAGGAGAGAATAGTTGGACCAAATTAGAGAAGAAGACAAAGAGGGGGTAGACCTACAGAAGGCTAGAGGACAAAAGATATTTGTCCAAACCTTGGCCCACAATGGAAAGAGAAGAGAGTTGGACTAGAGAAGAGGAGCATAGAAAGAGGGAGTAGATCTATTGTACACCAAAGGAGAAGAGAAATTCACCCAAAAGGGCCCACAGAGCCTTGAATGAGATTTGGGGCTGATCTAGGGGTAGGTGCACATGGGAGGAGGGTGGGGAGGACGATTTGGGTAGTCCCCAATGTAAGAGGAATAGCAAACAGGGGCTCTTTGCATGCCTACTATCCCTTTAACTCAACATACCATTGCCCCACACAAAGGAGCACTCTCATTGGTATACTTCAAATCCCTCTCTAATCCCTTGAAATTAGGAAACACTAATTTGAGGCCCTTTTGAGACCCCATTTCTCCCCTAATGATGCTGATTTTGAAACTCTTGGAGACAAATCTTAGCATCCTCTTGGACCTCAACCAATTGCATTTATAGCTTATATCCTTATTGAGATGAAGGAATTAGAGCATGCTCGATAAATATTTCAATAGTGACAACCCAATCGATAGGCCTCCTAAGCTCCATAGTGAACATATAACCCATAAGACACTTGGCCCCATATAGTGGCATCCTTCAAGTTAAGCATCTCATTTACACATCTAATAGAAAGGAGCAGTCAATCGGCTAAGTAGGTACCGATTGCCTAATGATCAAGGTCTAAACAACTCTTTCATCTCATTATTAAATAGAGGAAAATATCTTAGGAGCAACTAACAAGGGACTTCTAAGGCTTGGCCCTTGGTTTTCTACATCCTTTTGGACAGCATCCAGGGCATTCAAGGCTCAACTCTCATTGGACCTTTCTTTAAAAGCAACTGCTTCGGAGTTCTATTGCTTTATGTCACTTTTAGGGACACAATTTTCAAGATCAAGTTTTGGCTCTCTTAGGGACTGAATTAAAAAATACCCATTTTACTTTGTTTTGGGACTCAATCTTGCATTTGCTACTGTAAGAGGGAATCCCTCAATACTCAAACTTGTGGCTCCTATATCAACAATAGTTTGGAAAGCTTTTAGGAAGATTTTAGTCACTATTGAGGTCATTGCTGGTCCATTTTGTATTGTTTGGAAACTTGTGCCAAAAAGTACATTGATTATTTTAAAATCCATCAAGAGATTCGTGACATTGGTGCATGCCTTTTTGTTGGGCATAACCCTACATCTAATTCCATGCGAATATTCATCTAATGATTTTGCAATTCCAAAGGTATCGTTTTGAGTTTTAGCTCAATCTTGTCTCCTTCCTTTCCCTTAGTTTTTCTTTGCATAACATCGCCAATAATTAAATCCTTATTTCCACTTCCCATCGCAAAAATACTCATGAAATTGGCACTATACTCAAGAGGATGCTCTAGCATTTTGTAAACGCCTACTCGGGGCCAAATTTGTTCAAATCACCTCGGTTAACCAAAAAAGACAAAAAACATGGTGATTACTAGCAATCACCTTGGTTTTTGTTTAGAAGGGATGTAGAAGGTGGGCAACTTGATATATATTCCCATGATTTGAAAATTATGTTCTTCTTGAATTTAGACTAACAGGGGCGCAATTTGTTAAAAGGGGTGCAATTTGTTAAAATGTTATGTCATGCCATTACTTCTCTAATTCCCTCTTATTGATTAATAGATTTTATTCACAAGAACATTTGGGGTATAGATGTTTGTCTGTTCTAGCTGTGGGACTATTGACAATTGGATGGTTTCTTGCATTGTTCCCAAAGAATATTCACAATTACAGCTATGTGAAAGATGCTAATGGTGTTTACCCTTACAAAATTCAAATTTAACTGAAACAAATAAGAATATCGCATTGTCTCACGATAACAAATAGACGATGCTAATTATATTTTAACAAAATAAAGGTCAAGTGTAATTGAAAGGGGATAAGAAATTAAGGATTAGCTATTTCAGGATGGTTTCTTATGTGAAGTGTAGAGCAACCCACACCTATTATTTTTGAAACTCCAATTTGCGAACTAGGTCTGTTGTAGCATTTGAGGATGGTTAGCTCTTTGAAGGATGGTTTCTTTTGTAAAATGTAGAGCCACCTACAATTCACACACACACACACTCTCTCTCTCTCATAGGCCATCACACACACACACACACACACACATCCAATCATGGGGGGTAACACCACCCATGGCCTATGCTAATAAGCAATAGGGTTCTTCTCGAGGGATTCAAACACAAGCAGCAAGCCTAGGTGGGCAAATGCCAAACCACCTGAGCTGTCGCCTATGGGTGCTCCACTTACTATTGTTATTATTGAAACATCAATTTCTATTGGACGGGGCACAAAAATCTCTAAAGGTGACAAAACCTCCAAAATTTGTGTAGTGCTAGTTTCATTTGGCCCAAAAAGCCTTGCAAAATTATTCTCCAAACAAGCATGTGGTCTAAGGTTTTTAAGAAAAAAGCTTTTCGTGAAGAGTGATATATAAACTAAAACATAAAAATAAGAATTTGTGGACGAAGGTTTTTGAAAAAAGAGTTTTAGTGGAGATTGATATGCAAACTAAACTAAAACAATAGAAGTATTGAGCATAAGAGTTTGTCTAATAACTAAAAAGTTGTTGATATACACAGTTCGTCTACTGATGCGAGTCTTGAGGAAGAGTGCGTGATTTGGGGGAGATGAAACTTATCGACCCCAGCCGCCCCGTGAATGTCGATTCTTGAATCCGTCGCAGCCCTGGGCCCGCGGTTAGTTGTTGGCATACGCTAATAACGTGCTGCCATCAACGGAAAGCATTCATTTTCAGGATTCGGGAAGTGGAGCTGATCGTGGAAGTGGAGACCGATCATCGATTATCGTGACGATGATGACGGATTCGCATACAGATTTATGGTTTGAAAGTTTGAAGCTCGGTACGTTGCCTATCATGTAATGCTCTCGTAGGCGCAGTTATGGTGGAGGTACGAGTGCAAGGACGCCGAGAGTGGCCCCCGCGACTGGCGGAAGAACAAGATCTCCTCTACTTTTGCAGAGAGATATATTATATGTATATCATATATATATCGGCTGGTAGCTTGGAAAAAGAACTTAGAAGCTCACAGATCTACGATCTGCATGTAGCTAGCTTGCTGGAGATCCGGCCCCCAGGCCCCAAATCGACGATGAAAATCTCCCGAACCTAAGAAAATTCATGATCGAAACTTCTTTCCAAATGCCTGTGCAAACGAAGAAGACGGAGTGCCATGCGGCCTGCAGATTTCGATAGAGCTTGAGTAAAAAACTCACTGGATTGCAAACTGCCAACGCCATCGCCAACGTAAATGCGAGAGGTCCCATGGGCGGGGACGGTGAGCGACTGAGCGGCTACCGAGCTTGCGTAGCTCTGTGAGGGCGAACAGGAACAAGTTATATCAAAGAAAAGCGAAAGCGAGGACAGCAGAGCTGCTGTAGATGCGAGAAAAGCTCGCCCACCATGGCTTTGAAAACGAACCCACAACATCCACCAGAAAGTAAAGATGACGGAGACGATTGCGCAAAGCATCATTGACAAGATCTTTGCATTGTCTCTTCTAATGCTAGCATAATTAACATCTAATGCTAGCATTAATTAGTATTTCGCCAAGTCTTCTCATATCTAATGATCGCATCAAATCACGACTTCCCCTATTTTGGCATCTAATATCTAAAGTTCGAAACTTGACATAGATTTCGTTGTCATTTGGGGCACTTCTTTTAGACGACTCAAGCACGACTCCCAACTTGCATGCCATGCCAAAAATGGTGTTTTTCCTCGTTCTCATCGTGCATTTCGGACTAGCTTCGCATCTACCAATTGTAACATCTAGGTTTCTCTTGCACTATCACGTTCATGCAAAGACTGTCTATTGAATGCACATTTATGCTGGTCAGTGAATCGTGGGAATGTCTATGGGGTATTTTCACTCTACTGGCATCAAATGGGCATTTTCGCTTGCATAGCAAGAACGCCATCTTAGTCTATTACCAATGCTTTGATGTAGGGAATGGAGAGAAGAGCCTTTCCTTTTTTCAATATAAATTCAATAATGCCAAGATATTTCAATTCAACCTATATGTTTTCATTTTTTCATGTAGAGTACATATATATGATGTATTTTTTGGTAAATGAATGTAAGATTAAAATACAAAAGTAAAAAAAGGGCATTGGATCATGTCTCTAATATTAAAATCATCGATAATGGATTTTTAAACCTTACATATGAAGCCTCTCATAATCCATTTATGTTCCTCTTCAATTCCCTTGCTCTTGTTGTTGTCCCCTCTACTTGAATTTCATATTTATGTCAATGTAAGGGACATATTGGGGCAATGAAGCAAGAGATAAATAGGTGCACAAGAGTGTAAGATGGCAACCATTCTATGTATGCAAGCACTTGCTTAGAAGATGGTAAAATAAGAGGGAGATAAGCACATAAGGTGGAGGGGAGTTCAGTTTCTTCAATGAACCTAGCAACAAACTTTAAAGGGTGGGCGAGTTTGTGATCTAAGATTTGATATTCAACTGACCACAATTGTGATGTGTGTACCTATTGGAAGAATGGAAGGGAAAGGGGATAAAATTTTGTCAAGGTTTTGCTTCAATTCACTATTCTTGATAGCACCTTCGGTGAAGCATGGTTATGCTAAAATCATCATTACTAGCAGACATAGGAATTCAAAACTAGCACCATTCATCATCTACCATTTCCATGCAGGTGTAGTTTTAGCTAATGCTTGCATATTGGTGGATCTGAATAAACCCTCCTTACATGGGTACTTAGCTAGCTGATTCAACACTTAGTAAAAATAGCATCTTGTGGATAATAGGCTCGATCTACCTTATGAAAGTCATTCATGACCTTGGGAACCTCTTCAAGATTTATACCAATCCAGATCAAGGAAATATCCAACACTATGTAGTGGACTATGAGCTTTCTCCCATTGCTTTCTAAAGAAAGTCCACAACCCTTTTGTTTTAGTGCATTGAAGGGTTTTCTACTATTTTGCTTCTTTGAGCCATATCGATGGATTTCTAAACATGAGAGCTTGTCCTATGCTCCAAAAGTGCTTCCAAGCTTTTCCGATGGTTGTGGGCTTTGAGTCTAGAGTTCTTAGTGCAAGAATATTGAAGCATCATTATCCTCTTGGCATCATCAAAAGACTTTCACAATTCAGGCGATGGTACCTTTCTCTCATATCATGACACTCCTCTCTAATAATTCTTTTCCTCGATCAAGCATCCATTTTTTAGATATATCACAATGGAATCTCTCAATAAAGAAAGTTGAGCATCATGTCATGCAAGAAATAAAAAATACTATGGGTTGATGTGATATTTTTTTTCGGCATATGTTTGGTGCACTATGGTTGTTCACAAGGCATTAGAAGTAGGAGATATGAAACTTGCTTTATATTGTAAGATGCAATTTCAAGCATCTTGCATGTATGTGTTGTCCACCATACTCAATGGATACATAGAGTGTCAGTTTGACATTCTAAGAATATATTAAGCAATCACTAAGTCTTCGATCTAAATACTCTGTAAATAGTTGCCTTGTGCTCTTAGTTCTACTCCCTATAGTCACTTTGGTTCTACATGGTGTAGATATGGTTGTTTCTTGATTCGCTCATTGCGGGGCACTTGCACCAGCACTTTTGAGATGTGCTTGGGTAGGTTCACTACTTGTGCAAGGTGTACACTTAGAGATTGTGATGGAATAAATGGAAGTGGGAGGGAGATGGGATGTTGGATCTTTTTGTATTTTGGGAAAAATAGGTCGTCTTGTATTAAAGCAAAAAAAATAAATTACAAAAACGTCCAACTATAAAGGACAATACTGCCCATGGTGGCCTCCGCTACACTGTAACACTTATAACCATGAAGAGCTTAATTCTAACAAACACTAAGCCACCAATCAGTCTTTTCTACCAACAAATGCACCAAAATCAGAGAGCAATACTATCTCGAGAATACCCATAGTAGCATCCATAAAAAATCCCCACCAGTCAGTCTTTTCTACCAACAAAAGCACCAAAATCAAAGAGCAACACTATCTTCAAAATACCCATAGTAGCATCCATAAAAAATCATACACCAACCCTATGACTAAAGACTAGCTTATTCCTAACACTCCAAATAGCCTGGAAAACTGTAGCATTCTAGCAAGGCCAATAGGCACTCAGAGTTGAGGGGACACTCAGGGGAGGCTCACCGTATCCCCCAGCAACACTAGTTTCCATTTTGGATTCCCTATTGAGCCATCAGACCCTCCTTATAGATTTTGCCAGCCTACTCCAAACCCTTTCAGGTGTGAGCCATCTTCAACACCCTTCTGACAAAGAGGGTAGTGCCCATGAATTGATGCTTATCCACTTAGCTATCCTAACCCTTAAAGATAGCCACATATGGCATCACCTTCCAAAGAAAGAAACTTGCTTTACCAGCGTGACATCCTCTCTAAATATCTTTGATACATACCTTCCACCACTTAGGCAACTGTCTCATTTTCCACTTATCATTAAGATCCTAAAACAAGGACTATCTCTCCATCAACTTCATGTATATTGCCCTACCAATTCCAATTATTCTAACTATTAGAGTGGATACAATTGGACGGCCACCCTTCTGATACATTTGCCAAAACCTCCAAAATCAGCACAGACACCCTGTCATTAAGGTGGAATTGATCCCTGACCCACAATGTTGATTACCAACATGCCCTCCTCACATCCCATGTCTATAGCCTAAGAACATAAGCCCTTCTTTCAATAGACTTGTGGCTCAAGAAGGATCCAACAATGCCAACATACAAACATGCATCTCCCCCTAAACCCACCCTTCCTTTCCCCATTGCATTAACTGGACAATAGGCCTTTCATGCCTCCACTAACCCATCATTCGAATCCAAACTTGCAAGTTTAAGTGGAAACCATGAACAAATGTGATCATACTAAAACATATTCCTCCATTCTCCTACACCTTACCTATGCCTTGCTAAACAAACCAAGTTTGCATAGGCCACCCATGGAGCCTTTAGCTCCCTCCAAATCGGGACGGGAGTGACACTCAAATAGCCATGGGAGACATTTACAAAGGAGCATTGTGGTCCTCCTATCAATGTCCAAGAGCCCCAACCCCCCACAAGACTTGGAAACCTTCACTGTCTCAAAGGGAACATATTGCCATTTTCGTTTCTCTCTCTCCTCCACACATAAGAATGCTCTAAGCATCCTCTCCACATCCTACCAGTGGGATTTCCTAAACCACCACATCGAAGCCAAGTAAGTAGTCGCTGTAGACAAAGCATGCTTAAGAATCCTCACCCTAGCATATGACCCTATGCAAACACCATTTACTAATATCTCGATTTCTATCTAATAGGTATCCTTAAACCTATCAAATCTTTATTTGAGAGTGATATCTATTCCCAATGGTCCCCCCGTATAACTAATTACCATACCCCTTTCCACCCAATTAAGAGCAAAATTTTCCACCCAATTAGATTTGAAACCCAAGTTACTCCTTAATGCAAACCTTTTAGCCCAACTATAGATAGAGTCTGACACTTCACACTATCTATTTGTATATTTTAATCATATAATATTCATAGATAAGGGATTTAAAAAATAGGTTTTGAATGCACATGATATATAGGGTTTATATACAATTACTCCCTTGAGTGTGTTCATGTGATTCCGATGCTTCATTACATGCCTGGGGCAACCATTACATAGCTAAGTAACTATTTCAATCTGATGGTGTTATGGCCATAAAGGCATGTTAGGAGTGGTCTCTAACTAAAGTTTGGACGACGATGCATAGTCGGAGTCAGAGACAAGCGAGAGTTGAATGAACTAGACCTACTAAAAGGATGGTGTGATGGTCCATGCAACTTCTCTTGTGTCACATTTGTCACTTAGGCAAGCATTGTGTGTGCTATTTGCTTCTAGCTCTCTTTTTGCCTCTCATTTACAAGCCCCAATGTTGTCCTTATATTGCATGTCAATATACCATCTATGTTACAATAAGCGAGGACAATATATTTGACAAAATCAAAGTATGGTCCTATCACGATCCCAAATATTCCAAATCTACTCTTTTGAATGTTGTTGAAAGTAACGTCCCTTATTTGACTTACTACAGCTTCTAGGCCTCACCTCAATGTCTCTCCCTTAAAGATCGCAATGCCTTCTTACTCTGCTTTTCTCAACTTTCACCTTAGCCCTCCAAAAGTAAATGTTGACTTCTTCTCCCACCTCTTGACCATTGGGATATTCTTCTTAGATCATAGGAGTCTAGCCTTATGTGATGCCCATATTGAATTCCACTACATTTGCAATGCATTAATATCATCACCAAACAATGGTCTTCTGATACTTTCTCTGGCACATTGTTGACTTGATGCCATCTCATAGATAACTTGCGCATGAAAAAGTTTACGAATTACATGCAATTTTTGCATATTGCAAGCCACAAGATCCATGTGTTAGTGTAAGTCGTGGTGTACAGATGTCTATTGAATGGACATCATGTCCATGGTGTTCAACCACCATACCCAAAATGCTACAACTTAGAATGTGCACATGCATTCATTAGATAATTTACTATAACACTTGGTGACACGTACACATGATTTTATGCATGCGTGACATATGAACACACATAACTATATGAAATGGTGTACAAAAGTAATGCAGAATTGCATGCATGCATGACACAAGTCACATAATGCAAAGGTGCATGCATGACACACAAATCATTTTTATGCATGCATGACACACAAAAGTACATGCACGTATGAATCAAATTTAAGAAACTGTCAAAATGTACATTTGATTTTTTTTATTTAAAAAATACTCCCTTCTTTAAATAGGAGATTCTAGGCCCCTGCACATAAGATTCTGAAGTGGTATTGAATCTATCCCCTTGTCTTGTGGGTACATGAACCGGGAGCTAATCTCTAGGCTAGGCCTTGGGATGGGGCTTGGATTAGAAAGAGAATCAGCTTTCACCCAAAGTAGTGAAAAAGATACAGTGAAATCCTCTTATATTTGTGATGATACTACTATTGCTTTTAGGAAGAAAAGTACTACCAAAATGTATTATCACTAGTAAGATTCATCTCATCAGTGGTACTAAGTTTCCATATAGGTGATGGACTACTGTTAGCATTCTTTTTGCCTACTTTATTGATGGTTTTTATAATGTTATCAGTAATTGTCTGCTTAATACCATTGATAGCAAAAATATTGCACAACAGCATTCGTTTTATCGATAGTACAAGGCATAATACTGATATAAGGCATAGTACCAATGGCAATCACCCAATTTGTGGGTTTTCCAAATTACTATCCATGATTGCTAGGGTGCTTTGCATCGGGTATACATGTGCATGCCTTTTAGAAGACACTTTTTTGTGTACCAGTGTTGCACTTAGACCATGCCATTATCTATCCCTTTTGAGATGGAAAGATCTCAATATCGCAAATGACAGCTTTGTGAATATTACATTGAGAGTATGAATGTAAAATACATATTACATTGAGTACTAGTAGTGCACTCAAAACCATGTCATTCTCTGAATGTAAAATAAATGAAAATTTTCTAAATAGAGTTTATTGATTAGTTGAGCATCACCTCAAAATTTTATCCTACCTTGGGGTGTTGCAAATTTACAACATGTCTATGCAAATCAAAGCCTAAATCTAACAATATATAGTTGTTGATGATTGATCTATTATAGAATAGTAGCTCCTTAGTACTAGTGATCTCTACTTCCTTGAATGAAAAGAGACCCCAACCACCATTGTCATGCAACATTGCATTCTCTTTCAAAATCTTGACAATTGTGATTGGGCCAAGGACGATACATCATACATGAGGCTTAGCAACCATTGCTATCAGTATGTAATACTTGGATGTGGGTTTAAAAGAAATGTAATTTAATTCTAAATGCACAAAGATCTACAAAAGCTCTAGATTTGGACATTTATTAAGAGAAAAGGTTCTCGGACCTACATGTAACTTGGTATTCTACTATTATCCCTTGACCTCATGTGATATATAGGTTTTCTAATAGTAGGAGCCTAGGGTTCCCAATGCCATTATTAAGCCTTCATTGCTAATGTTTCTAACCTTCTACTATATGTTTGATTGCATTTTTGATTATGCACTACTCCTACTATCAAAATTTGACTATGTAATTTTGCATATGCCTTGCTATTACTATCAAACTTTGGCCATTTTTTTAATTGAGGTAATGTTTTGCTAAAAGGCTATTTTCTTGTGCCTTGGAACCACGTGACTTAGATTGAAGGAGAGACAATGGATGTGGCATATGAATGAGTCTTTGGTAATGTCCTCCATATAACTTGTGTTTGACCACCAATTACAATCATAGAATATAGCTTTAATACTAATATGCAAATCTTTGTATATAGCTAATAGAGCATGAGAGTGATTGAGCATTGAGCTAGCTAGTCTGAGTTAGATCAAATGTGAGTTTCTTTGCTCATCATAAAGAGTTCTTATAAATTATCAAGCCTAAGAGTCATTTAGCTCATGGCTAAATACTTTCATCGAAATAGCCATGTAGAAGTCTGGGGGATGCTAGGTGTCCCATGATACTTAAGTTCAATGCAATCTTTCCTTTTTTATCTTAACAACATGCAATTCCTCCCTATAACGGGAGCAAATAGGGACTCCCAGTTAATGAAAAATGGTATTAGTGAAAGAGGGTGAAAAGGGGAGGGGGGAAAGGAGGGATAAATGGGAGGAGGCATGATTTGCCATGTGTCCCATCTTCGCCCTTCTCAACTTCTTTGCACCGCCTCTCTTCGCTTATAAGTCGATGCGCCTCTACCTTTTGCTGCCTTCCATGATCTACACCTGTCAACTTCCGTCCACAATCTGTGTCCCTCTCCATGGGAGCCATTAGAGCAGACCCTTCCTTCCCGCATGGCAAGTTGCCTACCCCTCGCATCCACTTGCCTTTGCCTCAATCTGCCTCTAGCCACAATCTACGTCGCAACTACTCGCCCATCCCAGATGCATTGATCTGCATCTCTCTCTCTCTCTCTCTCATAAGCCATGATGTCCCGCTGCTTAATGGAATAAATTTTGTCTCTTCCTCTCTCTCACTAGCTATGACGTGCCATGTTGATGCAATGCCAATACGAAATGCATAGTTGATTAGATCACAAAAATGCAATCCCATTGCAAAAAATCCAAAATGAATCCGAGATCTATCTGAGTGTTGACTTAGCAATTTTTTAATTAAGTGGACCCATTAGGACCAATCCTGTGAGATTAGTTTTCTTTAACAAAATATATGTATAGATTTGTCTTATTTTCATTTTTCTATAATATTTACATCAAGTTATTAATGGAATGTTATGTATATGTTAACACAAATGCAAATCAAGTATTACCTCTAAGAATGACTCGTTTGGAGACTTGGCATGTTTCCTATTTGAATTCTTTAAAAACCTATTCTTATATTAAGGGATGCATTCACTTTGCTCTAGGCCTCAGTAAAGAACTTACATAACGAATTTACTATTCCCTTGAGACAAAAAATGCAATCATCACCTTAGATGCCCCTAAATTGAATATATTTTTGTATGAGAAATTGACTCAAGAAGTATCAAATATGCACTTGAATAAAAACCCACTTAGCATAATTGAAACTATCCTCATCACCTAGCATATTGAATGAGTACATAAATGGGTCCTTAAATCTTAAAATTTATGTTAACACTGATATTTTGAAAAAAACTTGCATGCAATAAAATTTTCAATTGCGGATGTTCAGTAAACATGAATAAAAATACCAATATTTCAATAGTCATGGAAGATACATACTCTAGTGAACATAAACTTTATTGAAAGGTGCTTTAGTAAGGCTTTGGTGATCAAATTTTCATTGTGCCCCTAGATACCAGTAGTCACCCTTAAAGGCATGCTCCTATCACGTATGTTGAAGAACCTATTATAAAATCCCTCGTACTCAATTGTAGAGATTTTATGAACCCCTAGTGTATCAAAGCTTCTTAATAGAAAGGGTCCATTGTATGTAAGCATTTAGCCTTATGAATTTAACATATCTCATCTAGACAATATTTCAAAGAGGCCTATCTAAAAGCCTCTTGACTTGAATGTATACTTTAGTATAATGTATACTAAAAATTTTCCTCTCCATCAATTCACGTGATATGATACATAAATGATGAGTGACAACACGTGACCCAAGATAGGATTCATTATTGAAGAAAATTGGAAATTTTATTTAACACTTGAAGTGGACTTGTCATCATTTCTTATCCTATGCTTGGGTTAGATTGTTAACTTGTGCATCCTAACACCATTACTATAGCTTCATGTTTTGTTAATTATTTAGTTCCCCATGGATTACCCTCCTTTTCCCCTACAAACCCTTTCAAATCTTAGCCCATCAATTTAGCATTGGCCTTCAATATAGGATACTTTTGTTTTCTTTTGAAATGGTGGAGTGCTTTGTATTCTTGAATCAATTTTTTTGCGATTGTTGATTCTCAATGGGAAATCCTTCTAAAATTGTTTTATGGTTGCGTGGTATTTTAGCATAATGAATAAGATAAATCCCAAATGTCCTTGCAAATAGACTATTTAGTTGACCAGAGGTGTTCCACACACAAATGTAAGAGAGTCTCTCCTAAGAAGACCTCGTGCATTTTTGGAGTGGTGAGCTACATGAGGGTGATAGTATAGGAGTGCATGATGGCAATAATATGCTTGTAGACATGACATCTTAGCGAGAGGAAGCAAGAGGGGGACATGAGGGTAATAATTTAGGAGTGCACGATGACAATAATATGCTCAAGAACAAAGATCTCATTGAGAGAAAGGCAGGGAAAATAATACACATAAGGCTTGTTGCAAGGTCCTAATAGGATAGTTGCCAAGTAATAAGATAGTTGAGAGGTTGGTTTTCAAGATAGAAGGGACTTTGAATGGGCAGGTGGGGTGGTACAATCTTGGATAAGAGGAGGGGGCATGTGGAATGCTAAATGCTCATCATGTGTGTGGTACAATCTTCAATAGGAGGGGGGGCATCTAGAATGGTGACGAGAAGGTGGAAAGGTGAAACCATATGTTGCACGGGATGAAAAGTGCCAAGGTGTAAGCATGAGTTTACCCCAAGCTTTGCTTAGAAGGTGAGAGATTGGTGTCTAATGCCTTCGAGTGTTGAACAAGAGAAGAAGTGAGTCAATGTCTCTCCACTTGTGCTAAGGGAATCTGGGAGGGGGTGATCGAGTCTTAGGAATAAGCAATTGACTAAGTAGAACAACATAAGAAGTGATTCAATGTCTCTCCACTTGTGTTAAGGGAATCTGGGAGGGGGTGACCGAGTCTTAGGAATAAGCAATCGATTGAGTAGAACAACATAAGAAGTGATTCAATGTCTCTCCACTTGTGTTACGGGAATCTGGGAGGGGGTGACCGAGTCTTAGGAATAAGCAATCGACTGAGTAGAACAACATAAGAAGTGATTCAATGTCTCTCCACTTGTGTTGAGGGAATCTGGGAGGGGGTGACCGATTCTTAGGAATAAGCAATCGATTGAGTAGAACAACATAAGAAGTGATTCAATGTCTCTCCACTTGTGTTACGGGAATCTGGGAGGGGGTGACCGAGTCTTAGGAATAAGCAATCGACTGAGTAGAACAACATAAGAAGTGATTCAATGTCTCTCCAGTTGTGTTAAGGGAATCTAGGAGGGGGTGACCGAGTCGTAGGAATAAGCAATCGACTGAGTACTTTGCTACCTCCTAATAGAAGCAATAGAGTGAGAATTGCTTAGACTTTGTCACACGGTACTCATCAGTCAAGATCAAGCTGTCATTGTGAGCTCTTTCTTTGACACTCTCCACGTTTTTTCTTTTTTGTATGATATGGGTTCTTGAGTTGAGAATGTCCATGTTTGTTTAAAGATTTAAAATATATTTCCCTTGGAAAGAAAGGGGTCCCCTCTCTCTCTCTCACACACACACACACACACGGGCGAAAATCTCTCTCTCTCTCTCTCTCACACACACACACACACAAACTCTCTCTCTCTCTCTCTCTCTCATGGTTGCTCACGCTCGCACCCGTCCGCACACATACACACACACACACACACACACATTTTTGTCAGGTAAAAGCACGTGTGTGCACATGCACACACACACACACATGCACACACGTGCATGCACATACATACACATTTTTGTCAAGTAAAAGCACGTGTGTGCGCACACGTGCACATGCACACACACATGCATGCATGTGTGTGCACGTACATACACACACACAACTCACTTACTCTCTTTATGGAGAGACACACACACACACACTCACTCTCTCTCTTTATGGAGACACACACAAACACACCTTTTTTTCCCCTTTTTCATTGGAAAGCTCCCTCCCTCTCTCTCTCTCTCTCACTCACTCACTCACTAACTCACACAAAAGCTCAAACCTTTGTGGGGGGTAAATCTATTGCCTCTGCCTCTCCCTCTCCCTCTCTCTCGATATCTCTCACACACACACACACACATGAGCTAGAGTCCTATCTCTTTCTTGAGTGTAGGCTGTGTCTCTTTCTCTCTCTCTCTCTCTTTCTGAGGGCCTATTTGAGTGTGCGATCAAAATGTGAGGACTTAGAGTGCCATAGGCAAGAAGGGCAAGGATTGTGGGCAGTGTTGTTTGGAGGGGGTCTATGGAAGGCTAACTTGGAGCTCCACCACCGACACTCTGCAAAATGCCTCTTCTTCTTCTTCTTCTTCATTGCAATTCAAAAGCTTGAATCTGTGATTGATTCTGTCTCTTAAGCTCCTCCATCGCCATCGCTCTCAGTTTTCATCGCCATAGCTCTGAGTTTCCATCGCCATAGCTCTGATTTTTCGCCTGCTTCTTCGTCCCATTCCTCTCACCTCCCATCGCCTCTGCTATTATGAAGAATCATCAACGCTGTAGCCACCTCCTCTTCATCTTCTTGCTCGCCGCCTTCGGCATTCGGGCTTTCGTTGCTCCTCCAGCGCGCTCCATCGGTATGCCCCTTTCTTTCTCCCCGGTTTCTGGCTCTTCCCCCCCGCGGATCGCTCGCTCCATCGCCGCATCTTCGATTCAAAATCGCGTTTTCCGTCCAAAATCTACGTTACTTTCTCCATTTCCGTCGAAAATCGTCGTTCGCAGCAACCTCATCAAGTCTGTCCTCGATTCAATCCACGTTACTGTGCGGTAGGTAAGGTAGATGTGAATTGCGGATTCTCATTGCGATATCACGCTGTATTTGGTGAGTGGTGGCGCGATTCTTGTTGCGAACAACCTGATGGATGGTCGCAATGCCAATCACATCGAGGCGCGCTGTGGGAGAATAGTTCAAAGCGCCACCAAAAACTTCCATACCTTGGAATTCGTCTCTCCACAGCTTTTCATCGAAGCCCGCTTCATCTTGAAGTAACCAAAATCGTTTCTTATGCCTCAAAGGCTGCACGGAGGCGATATCCAATCGTCCCCGCCACTCCCTTGTCGGCATAGCTCTTTCTCCTTCTGTCACCCAATTCATTTCTCTGCGCTGCGATTGCGCTTTCTGGCGCGAACTTTATTATAGAATGCTTAAGCTTTTCTGCAAATTCATTCTTAAAGAAAGCTTTGGATTCTTCGTCTTCCGAGATCAGATTTGGCATATTTCCTCCGCGAAAGAAGTTTCCACTCGCCATATTTCCTTTCACTGTGCAGCTATATTCTGACGTGATGTTTAAAGTTAGACGTCCACTCGAAAGGATTACCTGGACGTTCTTGTGCCGGGTGTTCAACTCCTTTCCGCACAACGGCCTCTCTTTCCAACCGAAAGTGCTTTCGTCTCTTTCGGCCAAATTTCTGGCTTGCCTTATTGGGCAGATCGCATTCTCGCCAAACCAAAAGCCTTAAATCCTCTGCTTCGTCATTTTGTTTCCAAAGCAGATTGATCGGGTGGTATAAGGCTAGATACGTGCATTGTAGATATGGAAACGTCCCCGTCTGTCCGCCTACTGTATGGACGATAGACTTCGAGGGGCCGCATTCAGACAGATTGCCTTCAACTCTTCCTGTTGTGTGTTCGATTCGCTCCCAACTCTTCGTTCTTTTGAGCCTATGTTGAGTCTTGACGCTAATAAAACAAATCGCGCATCTGTGACGATTCCTTTTGGTCGTGAACCCAGAAATTTGAAGAAAATTCTGCACCCAACTGCGTGTGAGAAGGACCCATTTGTCTCAAAAACAGAGGTCTATTGAGTGAATTATGTGACGCGTATCATCCAAAGGGGGCGACTCAAGGAAAATTTGAACATTTGGACAGATGAGATTTTAGTAATGGTAGGCTTGGGGGATCCTGAGGAGAAGTGTCTTGGGAACGGATGAAGTGGGCATCTTGGGTAACACTTGATCAAGAAGCCTGGTAGTAATGGCAGTAGCATACTTCTGTTGCTTGGCTTGGGCGATTCTACTTGGATGAAATGGGCATCTTGGGTAACCTCTTGATCATGCAGCCTGATAATAACAGCAATGTGTCCACATGCCTTTTGGAATGGTTGGAACAAACAAGAGCTCGTTGCCTACCTTGTTTTTTTTCTGGCATTACCAGACTTCCTACCACTTTTCCAATGACCTTTCCTAAAAAAACCCTGCTCAAGCCAATCATAGTTGACAATTATATGCCCTGTCATTGGAGTTCTTCCGCTATATTTTGAGATTATCCCAAACGTACAACAGACCATTATTCTACTTATACTCAGAATAAGTAATGTCTTTTAGGAATCTGCCTTTCTTGAAGGGCAATGCCACTCTCAAGACATCCCATCAAGAAACAAACTGTCCCTAATTATCCTTAAGCTGCTCTGAATAGAAACCAAGCTCTGAAGGACGCTAATTCGTGTTTGCAATGCGCTCTCATGTCCAATAGTTTGCAGATATTGGAGAAATTTGCACGGATTTGTTTATTCATACTCAGTAAAAAATGCTTCTGAAGTGGTTGTGTTCTTATTGATTTTGAAGACAAATGCCTTTTGGCAAGCGAACTAAGAGAACTTTCTTCCGTCAGTGGCAGGTCTTGGGAATCAGATACTTGACGATGATCCCCGCAATAGATTGAAGGTGTACGTCTATGATTTGCCAAGCAAATACAATAAAAAAGTTGTGCAAAGGGATTTTCGCTGTCTGTCGCACATGTTTGCGACCGAGATTCACATGCATTTGTATTTGCTCTCAAGCCCGATTCGTACATTCAATCCGGATGAAGCAGATTGGTTTTTTACCCCAGTTTATACCAACTGTGATCTTACAAAGAATGGCCTGCCCTTAATTAACAAGGCGCCTCGCATGATGAGGAGTGCCATTGAGTACATAGCAACTCGATGGCCTTATTGGAATCGCACCGAAGGAGCCGATCATTTCTTTGTTGTCCCGCATGATTTTGGTGCTTGCTTCCATTATCAGGTAAGCTTGCTTAATTGCAAAAGGACCATCGTGGTTGCCCCTAAACTCCTGGCATTTGCCTAATGCGTCCTTTTCTTGCATCAAACAGGAGAAAAAGGCTATCGAGCGAGGTATCCTTCCTCTGCTCCAGCGCGCAACACTCATACAAACATTTGGGCAGAGGAATCATTCTTGTCTGAAGAATGGATCAGTTATTATACCTCCGTATGTGTCTCCTAAAAAGATTTCGAATCATACAGTTCCGTTGGACACACCACGATCGATATTTGCATATTTCCGGGGTGTGTTTTACGATGTAGAAAATGATCCCAAAGGGGGTTACTACGCTCGGTAAGAGGATCCTCACAATCTCCACAGATTGATCGCAATTGCTACTAGTACTGCACTCGAGTTTATCAGCTTAGGATGTTCTGAAACCGAGACAAATCATTGATTCTCTCTCTCTTTTCGTGCAGGGGTGTGCGCGCATCGATTTGGGAAAACTTCAAGAACAATCCTTTGTTCGATATCTCATGGGAGCACCCACCCACGTACTATGAAGATATGCAGCGGTCCATCTTTTGTTTATGCCCTCTGGGATGGGCACCTTGGAGCCCTCGCATCGTCGAAGCTGTGGCTTTTGGCTGCATTCCGGTAATCATCGCCGATGAAATCGTGCTGCCCTTTGCGGACGTGATCCCTTGGGACGACATTGCTGTGTTCGTTGCTGAGAAGAGCGTTCCGAGACTCGATTCAATTCTGACGTCCATTCCTTGGGAAGCGATTGCAAGGAAGCAGGAAATACTGGCCGATCCCAAAATCAGGCAAGCGATGCTATTTCCTCGACCAGAGAGAGCGGGGGATGCGTTCCATCAGGTGATGAACGCATTGGCAAGGAAGCTACCTCACGACAGGCGAATATATGTGGAGCCTGGGGAACAAATTTTGAATTGGACAGCTGGGCAAGCTGGAGATTTCAGGCGATGGTAGCTGCAAGGAGACAGCCATAACCGCCAGCAAGTGAGCTCTGCAGCTTTGCTCGCCATGAATGGTCTCGCAATCTCTGATCTTCCCTCATCCTGTATACTAAACCGTAGCTGCTGTGCAATCTCCCATCTCCTCTTCTTCCTGTATACTAATCTGTTTGTATAGAAATTCACAACTGCACATAGAATTCTCCCACTCCGAATTCTGAGTTCTGTCACAACCATCTTCAATCAATTTTGCTGATTTTTTCAAGCTTCCCTCCTCCAGTCTAGCTTTCCAACGCAGCAAATTAGCTGAATTTTCTGCCACAACCATCCATTCAAGTTTTCCAATGCTTTATTGCAGCAAATCATCTGAATTTGTTCAGCCACCATTCAAGCTTTTCTTTGCTGATTTATGTGAAAGCCCGAAGGGTCCTTTATCCTGGCTTCCTTGCAGCAAATTATGTGAAGGTAATTGGACACAACCATAAGTTGTCCTTTGCCTCTCTACAAGCTTCCCTTGCAGCAAATTACTAGCTTCTTTGCAAGAGACTTGTACCCAGGTTTTCCCGCAGCAGCTGTATGAAACTATTTGCCCTCTACCATTTTCTCTTCAACCTTTCCATCGCTGGAGGCTCAAGCATCCAAACTGCCTGTTATGATAAGTTATTCAAGTCCTTCCTTTCAAATTTCTCCTCCCAGGAGTTTGCTGCTTTATCCCTTGCAGCCTCTCTCCTCCTCTCTTGAAGCTCATCTCTTCCCTAAACTTATTGCTTTTCTTTGCTGTATCCCTTGCAGCCCATCATGCATGGTAGATGACTCTATGCTACTATTATGGCTCAAGCAAATGTTTTGCTTACTGGCATGTCTCGAAGCTTTAGTTCTGCTATGGCTAGACACTCTGGCCCGAGTTCTTGTGACTCCTTGTCACTGTCCTCATTGATATTTTTCAGCTTCACTCAATTGTCCCATGTTTCCCAAGACGTGCAAATCTTGCACATAGCTCAATGCTACAGGGCAAGATATTCTTTCTTCTAAGAGCTGACAAGGCTATCTGTTTTCCACCTTTTCATATCTTTGGTGGAATGAGATTCTTTATGTATGAATAAGGTATTACTTGTTAAATGTATTTCTGGAATTTCACGGTTTTATCATACCTCTTGCAAAAATAATCTTGCTTTAGTTCCAAAAAGGTGATGAAATTGGTGGTGGAAATGGGAAGGAGATTCTTTATGTATACATATGTTATTACTTGCGACATTTGTGGAGTTTCATGGTTCTATCATACGTTTCCACCAATGTGTATGCATCAATGATGCAAAATTGATCTTGCTTCAGTTCAAAAAGATAATAAATTTTGGTTTACAACTCCTAGTTTAAGTACTTAAATGTGACATTCTGGCATAGCATGATTTGATTAACTTGTCAAGATTTTCACAAGTACTAAACAAGGGAAGAGCTTCTGTGGCAACACACATTGGTTGTTGGTTGAAAAGGTTCGAGAGCTTAGTGCTCTGTAAGTTCACATTCTCGTATAGGATCCCTTTTCCCTGCTTGCATGGCAATTTCAGAGCACTTTGCCTTCATTGCCTACCTCTCTCTTTACATTCTCATTATAACCCTTGAACCATCTCTCTCATGGTAAGGGTACTACTAGACTTACACTAGCTAATCCTAGAGAACTTTGAAGATGCATTTTTTGGAATAAAACACAAGTGTTTATTCATAGCTATCATTTTTCACATGGATAATGTTAAATATACCCACACAATTGGCACTAATTCAAAATGGCACTAATTCAAAATGTCTTGATTAGTGGAAAAGGAAGGAAGTGACCTTGGTAAAGTCAAAGAGGGGGGGGGGAACACAAACACATCAAATTCCCAAACCAATAGGGTGATCCAGTGGAGGGTGGGCAAGACCCAGCTAAAGAAAATTGCAGCTAGAACAGTGTATAGAAAGTTGACCCAAGATGCCCCAGTGAACTCGGACCTCAACAAAAAATGGATGCTAAGACGACGGCCCGTGTGGTGGAAAACTAGATTTAGAGGAATTTGGAAGGAGTGTAAAATTGGGAAAGCAAGCTTCCTTCTTTGGAAGATTATCCACTAGTGGCTTCCCATGAGGGGCAAGCTAGCTAAAAGAATCCAAGTCAACCCTAAATGCCCATTGTGCGAGATGGCGACAGAGTCTGTGCACCATCTATTCTGGAATTGCCCGATGACCACCGAAGTATGGCGAAGCCTCGAATGGGCCATACGGGACTCGGGACTGATGTCCAAACTCAACTTCAAAGGATGTTGGAAGATCCCCTTGGTAGGCAACTCATTTGATATGCCCTCGACATTAGCAGTTGGTTGGTCATACATCAAAGCCGCGATCCTACTGGCGGTGTTGGAGTTTCGAAACGCCCAAATTTTCAAAAAAAAGGTGGGATTTGGAGGGCGTGCTCAAGCGATCAAGCGCCTAGCCGGAGCCAACCTTAGAGACTTTAGCTTGATCATGCACATGAAGGAGCTAGTGGTCAGCATAGCCCTCCTGGAAATCTGATGGTATTTTACCAAGAGCTAGGCTACTTGTAGCGCAGGCCCCGGACTTGTGTCCACCTTGGGCCAATTTTTGTATAAGGTCTTCTTTTTGGCTGGGCTAACCACCCCTTTATATTTGACACTTTCTTATTATTTATTAAAAAAAAAAAGACAAGGGGAAGGAGGGTCGTGTTGTAAAGAGGAGAGTGAATAATGAGGAAGTCCTATTTATGAGGGAAGGGCTCCCCTCTCTCTTATTTATGAGGGCAAGACCCTTTACAACATATCATGTAGCCTAATGGAAAGACCCTGGGTAAAGGATATCTTAAGTTCAAATCCCCCCTTTGCATGCAAATTTGAAGTTGTCTTTTTGACCTTATCTTAATTGGGCTATCTCCACCTTTTCACCTAAGGAATCAAAATGAATTTCTCCTTCGAAAAATAAAGGCCTTTTCAATTAGCTTTTACTTGAGGTCAAGTTATATGTATGGATGAATTTGTTCAGATTGAGGGGCGTTATCTTTTGTCTAATGTGTGACTTGACAATGACTCAATATGAACTCTAAATTTTAACTTTTGTGTTTACAAAGGTTTAAAAGATAAAAATAAATATCAAACCCAAAGTATCTAATGAATTGCAACTTCTTTCTTAAAGTGATCTGGATGTCCCATCCTTTTGTCTATCTACTAAATTGAGATTTATGATTCTTCTTCACATGACCAACCTAAGGGAAAGCTAGCCTCTCCTTAAGCCATGTGTACGTTCACATTCACATTCACATTCTTCTTGTGCTTCCTCTTTTTCTTTTTTTACGGAGTGTCCTCTTAAGTTTCCCTTCTTGGGCTTACCATTGCTAGGCTTACCCTTCCGTTTGTCGGACCTGACTTTGTCTTTTGCTAGCAAGGCCTTGTCATCTTCTTTGGTATAAAGTTTCTCCCAAGCCTCTTCTTACATCAATAAGGGGCCCACCTCCTCAAAAATCAGAGGGATGTTCCTCTTCCCTACTATTACAGTAGTAACAAATCCCTTGAAACTCTGTGGTGGCATCCCAATTGCTAGTCATGCCAACTGTTTTGAGTCCACCCTTGACCATTTGATGCTAGATAATCTCTCACCACATTCACCTTCATGGTCATGGACCATATCTCCTTCATCCATGCTCATATTGTGCAACTAATTATTGGAGCTAAGATCCGTCTCTGTCTCGTACAATCCTTCAGGGTGGCCACACCTCAACTGACATATTTAAGGGCTTGGGTATCTTTGTCCTCCCATGCTTCAAGATCATTTGAATCTACAACAAAGATAACTTTACTTTACACATCCTTATGTTTGTGGGCATTGGATCCACTCTTGTCATGATCTTCGTTATTCTTGGCAACTCGATGGCTACGGGTCTTTACATCCTAGATAGGATAGTTTATCTCATCAAGCTTCCCAATATCTCCAAAATTTGGCATCATCGTAGAGGGCGTGGTTGTATTATTAACAGTGACCGTGGGTGTGGGAGCACCTACACGGTCCCACCAACCCCCTCAGTCCCACTGAGAGTTTTTGAACCACCTGCATTGGTATCCTTCTTTGCAAGTACATCTTTTGAAAATCACCGAGCAATCAACAAGAAAATTTATGTAGCAACCAAACAAACTTCATACACACCTACTTGCACGTGTATGTTGATCACACTAAGGAAACAAGTTTCGAATTCCATCTAAGCACCACTGTGTGAGTCCTTGGGCCACACAATGTAACATGGTATCTGATCTCGGACGGAGGCTCACACGTGGTGGAGCTTGAAGACAAGCACCAGCAGTAGATATATATACCAAGAGATGGACACAATACAAAAGCTAGTCTAGAGTCCCACCTTAGCATGGTCCTTCGTACAGACAGACTATTGAGAGATATTTTGAAAGGGATTTTCTCTCTCTCTCTCTCTCTCTCTCTCTCTCTCTCTCTCTCTCTCTCTCTTTCTCTCTCTATATATATATATAATTTTCCAACAATATGAAACAAAACAAAATAATCTATGAAAACATTTGCCATTTATAATAATATAAGTCTACATTGGATAAAAGAATCCCTACATTTGAAGACGAGAGCTTGAGATTCATTAACAACACTTAGTCCATATAAAAGTTTCTCCCAACAACAAAGTGTAGTGATAATCAACAATAAGAATCGAAGGTCTTCTTAACAAAGGTGTATTGAATAACTTTTAATCAAAAGAAGAAGTCTGACATTGACAACAACAAATGTGAAGTACAACATTCAAGTTTGAGCAACTTAAAATTTTATTCACAGTAAATCAAAGAAAGTGATGGTGAAGCAATCAACAAATCAAGGATACCAGTAGCGAAAAATAAGTTAGCAAATTTTATAAGGTGAACAGAAGAAGAATCTGTCAAGGATAATGATTAGCAAACAAAGGACACATGACTAAAAGAGTCATATAGATGGTATGAAATAATAAGGCTATAATATACCCATGAGTGATGAAGTAACTGATATGGATATCGATTTAATACATCCATATGATGAAGCACTTGATACGGAAATTGATGAAAGAAAGAAACATGTTGAATCTAGAAGCGCATGACTAAATCTTCCCATAGCATTTTTTTAATTTTATTGTGTTACTTATCACATTATAAACTGTAAACAGTTGATTTGGGAATGGAGATGCATAGTTGAAAGCTATAAATCTAGAAATTTTTAGAGACAAGATGCGACAGGACCTAATCCTCCTCGTAAATATTAGGGCTAGTGCTTTTATTATTCATGATGGAAAAAGATTAGCATTTTTTGGAAACTGGATCCCAATAAATACATGAATAAAAGATTGCTCGCACAAGCTTGTGAGTTCGCTATTTGATGACATGGAAGCAATCATCACTAGTGAGAAAAGTAAGAAATTTGTAAAATAAGAAAGTTATAAAACAAAGAAAGACATCCATGCATGATGTACAGGGAGAGATGGCATACTTCATCTTCGAAAATCTATGAAATGAGAGAACACGCCTCTCTCTCGTCAGCTTTAGTCTTTTAACTCTTCTTTTAGGTTTGTTTTCCAATTTGATTTTTTCCATACTTTATGTAGTTTAAAAAGCAAAAAGATCACCTTTGATGGTGATCATGTTCTCCTTGTATATGTACTAGTAATTGAACAAATAAAAAAGGCATTCCATATAATTAGTATTGGTGGTTGTAGACAATGCATGCCCCAATCTATCCCTTGGTCACAAGTTTTCTACAAATGGTTTGAATGCTTACAAGCTGAGAAATTCAAATAATGCCAAAGCATGCAAAATTAACTTGAAAATCCAAATTTCCTAGACTCCAGTAGAAAATAAGTCAACACACAACGTACCATGTCCAAACTCCATGCCTCTCATTCCTATATCCCCTCACATGGAGACCCAATTCTATCCATCTTGGTAATCTCTTGCCAAGGAGTTATGATTTTTAGTATTTGCTTATCAAGTATCTCCAATGCATATACCCTTCTTTAGTAGATTCCCTAAATAGGTGCTCATAAGGGTATGATGGCATGAGATGCATGACTAATGATGAGGAGAGATTTCTACTAAGTTATGATAACAATGTTGGAGAAGTCACCGACCCATCTATAAGCCTCGATATAAGGAGAGAATGGGGGAGATAGATGTGGAATTGTTGGGGCTAACACATGGGCAGCCCATAGCCACCATGTGGGTACTATACTCAGAGTGAAAAGCATGAACATGATATTGCCATAGGGGAGCACATAGGCGGCCATGTGGCGGCACACAAGATAAATACCTAGTAGTATTGGAGATTTCATTGAGGCCTAAGACTGTAAGAAATTACCATGCAATAGGACTAAACGGGGGGAAATTGCAACATGGCGCCAGCAACATAAGATCCTACATAGATTGTATGGAATGATTGCTCCTACTGTAGTAGTGCCTGCAGCAGCAGTAGCTTGTACGATTGTATACCAGGGCCTTTAGGACAAGAGAAAGTCTAGGACAGATAGAAGATGACTGGGGAAGGTAGGCAACTATCTACAGTAGGGTATGGACCACACAAGGGCTGAAAGATGTTGTGGACAAAGGTGGATTGCCTAGAGAATGAAGACCCCTATTTGGAGCAATGTATAGACCCTAACTTGGGACTGTTATGTGCTTGGGTCACTGGCAAAATGCCACATGGATAGGTAGTTACAAGCTGGCTTGGTTGAGCTAGTCCAAGCCAGCCAACCATGTCGAGCACCATAGACCAGCAAGTTGAATAGTTTGGGATAACTTGAGTCAGCTAGTTTTGGGGGCCATTGGGTCCTATAAAAGAAGATCCATTTGGGCTCATACTTCAGCTAGTGGTGCAGCCCTTCAAGAGTAGTTTGGTAGATATGGCTTAGAGGGAGGCGTAACCCTTGGATGTCTTCCAAGGTAGCAAGGTGTACAAATCAAAGGAGCATTCACACGCCTCACACATGTCTGCCTAAGACGGATTGCTTGGAGGTGTATTTGTAGGCACAATAAAAAAGTCAACTCAACCTCTATGGGAGATCTACCTACTCAATCTCTAGATACACTTAATCATTTTCTTCCTCTTTCTTGTTTTCTAAAGTGTCCTCTTCATCCTCGGAGTTTTCCTTCTTGGGCTTGCCATTGCTATTAAGCTTACCCTTCTTTTTGTCGAAACTGACTTTGTCTTTCGCCTAGCAAGGACTTGTCATATTCTTTGGTATAAAGTTTGTCCTGAGCCTTTCTTACAACAATAAGGGACCCAAATCCTCAAAGTCAAAGGCATGCCCTCTCTCTTGCTATCAAAGCAATGAGATGAAGCCCTTGAAACTTTGTGGTATGATCCCAAGTATTAGTAATGCCAACTAGCTTGAATTCATCTTTTGCCGAGAGCAGAGTAATATCCATTTCAGAATATACAATTCTTACAATAGTAGATACAAAAACTCTCTTCACACTCTCTTATCTCGGAACATCACATTCCGGCTCTCATACATTTCCAAGCATGGATTGAAGAGGTACACCCAACAAGTGGTGACCCTTCGTATTTGTAAGCATTAAACTATGCTAGAATATATTTAAAATACAATCAGGATAATATCCGCTTATCAGACATGCAGAGAGTGGGTGTTGACAACTGTGGTTATGATTTTAAAACCCCAATTCTAACTTGTCTTTTGTTTCGATTGATGCAGTCATAGCTTTCTCCCCTCAACTTGAACTCCTAACATGGCGTTCAAACTTGGCTCAATGTATCTACATAAATGATTGTATGTTAATCATCAAACTACATTGTAAATAATTATTCTGGTCACTTGATTCAATTTTGAAGAGTTTTTATTGTGTGTTGATGGGTCCTGATCCGTAAACACACACACACGCGCACGCGCGTGCATGCATGCACAATTATGTTTTATTACTGCGTTACTATTATGCATCTCAATTCTATTTGGAATTTGTTATGAGAGGTTGAGGGCTTGATATGGGGAGTGGTGCTTAGTTCTTGTCCTCACTAAGGGGATAAGGAGCATGGATGTTTTTTTCAACTTAGTTTCGTTAAGAAGAAAAACTTTTATACTAGCGCTAAAAGTTTATATGTCCTAATAAAAATAAATGTTTGAAATATTCAAAAAGATTGAAAACTTTTATGCAAAAACAATTAAAGTTTTGCTAGGATTTAAGTACTAAGAAACACAATAATTTCAACCACCGGGCTGGTCAATAACTAATTTTTACTCAACCACATTGGTTCAAGACAATCACATAACTGGTGATTGAGCTGAAGCAGCCATGGTTGCATGACGTTCCAACCGCTGGGCTGGTTTAGTAAAATAACAATATGTTGCGAAATATGTTGATGTTATTATCTGCTCAATCATGCCACCGGGATGGACAACAACTAATGTTTGTTCAACCACGCTGGTTCAGGACAATCACATAATTGGCGATTGAGCTGAACTAGCCTATGGTTGCATGATGTTCCAACCATCGGGCTAGTTTGGGACAATCACATTTAGTCCAAGCTTGATTTAAGAAATGAAACAAGTAAACTATCCCAAAGCTCAATCACAAACAGCCACTGGGCTGGTTTAGGCACCACTTACTTGCGTTGTATGTTTATGATGTGCTCATCAAACACCTTGTGTCCCATCGGCTTCTTACAGATGTCCTTTCTATTTGGAGAAACTCTCATATTTTCGTGCCAAAACGTCATCACTGTAGCAATGACTTCCACACTTAGGTCGTCTCTTCTTTTCTTGCGTTCTGTTCAAGTTGGAGGGATTGGACAAAGAAATCTGGACACAAAATTTGAAGATGAGGAAATTTGTATGCCACGAGTAGAGGGATTGGAAACCACAGTCGAGGAAGTAGTCGAAGAATCTGATGGTGATTAGTAGTTTAGCAACACTCATAGCAATTTGTGTTATCTGAACTGAAGGAGGCATCGAAACCATCATCCTCCAGGAGGTAGTAGATCGGATTGAACAAAGGAGAAAGGAGAGGCTAGTACAAAATCTAGCATATGCAGTACCAAATGACCTAGCAGGACCCAGCACTACACTGAACCCATTTAAGGAGTTCACTTCAAATGTTGTGACTTTATTCAATCTAAACAAGCAGAAAGAACCAATAAGTCGGTTCTTCCTACCAAATTTTTAAATCCAGTACGAGTAATCCTAGTGAGTCGAGAAAACTTGATTGCTTCGTGGAATACAGAAGCTTACATAAACACAACAATACTAGTTAATCCAATCATACAACCACAAGTGCTAGTAGTGCCAATAGTGCCACAAGTTCCAGTGGTGTCACAAGTGCCAGAAGAAGCACAAGTGCCACAAGTGCCAATAGTGCCACAAGTGCCAACATTGCCACAAGTGCCAACAGTACCACGTGCCAATAGTATGATCGGTGCCACCAGTTAACCCAATGAATCCGAATGCAACAAGTTTGAAGTGAAAGTTTGCAGAGTTTAGGGGTCAAAAAGGATGACGTGGATAGCCACGTAGCATAATTTGAGAACCAATGGTGGCAGGCAAGTGGTTTTGACACAATGATTGGGGATATGAAAAATTACAATTGTTTGCAGGTACCTTGAGTGGCAGGGCGATGAGCTGGTTCAGCATGTATGGCCTCACACAGTCCACTGAGTATCCAGAATTGAAGACAACTTTCTTGCATTATATGTTCTCATGGATAGCAATCTCATTTCGGGCTAGCATGGTCTTTCCTTAAGCATTGAAGTGGTCCAATATGGCTTTATTGATAAAGGGGTTTTCTTGATAAATAGAAAACCCCAATTGAAATCCATAGAAAATTTTGAGAACTTTGGCATAAGAAATTGATGGTGGAAGATTATGCATAATGCCAGGTTGGATGTGGTAGAAAGAACCACAACCAAGACATTGGCAAATTATTTTAGAGAGACATAGCACACTAAGTGGATTGGAAATCCAAGGCATTAATGGCATCAATGATTTGATAGATGCAGCTAAAAGAGTAGAACAAAATGCGGATCATTTAAAAGTGATGATTCTGATAGTGAGTCTGATTCTGACACAAGTGAATTGGCAAGTTATAGAGATAAGGATATAGAATCTGAAAGCGAGGATCAGAAGGATGAGGATGAAAAGTTCAAAAAGATGCAAAAGTAAGGAAAATAAGTTCAGCAAGAAAGAGACAAAGAAGTAAAGAAAGGAGAAGAAGAAATCGAAAAAGAAATCAAGTGATATAGAGAAAGTCTTGGATGAGAAATTGAAGGTTATAGGAGGATTGAAGTCAGCAACTCAACCAAAGTACAAGATTTGCATGAAGAGTCACCAAATTGGGGTTTGTTGTCACAACCCCAACACTCAAATGAATCTGGCACAATAGGTACTCTGACCATTGGCACAATTGGTGCTAATCAAGTGACAATCGACCTAGCAGTGATGTAGAACATTAACCAACTTCAACAAAGGAATAATTGGAATAAGATAGGCAGCTAGAACTAGAGGGGGAATTGGAACCTGCAAGCCATCTAGGGTGAACAAAATCCTAACATAGATAAAGACTACAGGTACTGTTTGGAGAACAGACACAAACAAGGCCTGGGCTGCCCACTGTGGTGCAAACATAGAGCGGAATGAGGGTGGGAGATTACGAGTTGGCCACCACGGCGGGGACTACTACCTCGATAGGACCAACCACTAGCACAAACAAATGTAGTATTGTTTAAAGAATGGGCAGATATCTCCATGTGTTGAATGAAATTGATAGCACAGGCTTATAAATGGCAGCAGTACGAGTGCTCAACATGCACAAAGTAGGGAGGATTTCCATAGAATGAATTGGAAAAGATCAACATAATGTTGTAACACAATCCACGGGTCCAGTTCTAGAACCTGTTACATAAGTGCAATGAAAGAAGGAGAAACACCTAAGAACAAAATTGGAGCCTGTTCAAGTGGGTTGGGACTTTCCAAATTGGAACCTGCCTTGTTTCAGGTTTGCATGGAGGACCGGAGAAGAAATCAACCAATGTTAATAATACAAAATTAGTTGATACACATGCAAGGTACGATGTTTTGTATTAATTTTGTAATCCTACAAATGGAGGAAGAGGACACGCATTACCCTATGTTGCTGGGAAGGCCTGGTTCAAGGCAGCCCAGGTAAAAGAGGATTGAGGATCTTTGATGATCACAATACAGAATGGGAAAAAGAATTTGGAAATGCAGATGATTCCTAGCACCACCTTATAGAAGAAACAATGACTAGTAATGGCCCAAGGGGTGAATATGGGAACAGAGCTAGATGATGATGAGGAGTAGAAGTTCCTGATGATGATGAGGAGAAGAATTTCTTGATGCCAATCCATAAGTAGTACCATTGTTCAAGATAGACGTGGAAGCAGTCATCTAGCAGAGTAGCAGTAGGAAACAACCTGTCATAGAAGTGCACATAGTCATAGCAGAAGATCCGACACCCGATGAGGGATTTGAATCAGAAGAGGACCAGCCTGCCATACCGGATGCTAAACCAATTGATGAGCAGATCACACTATACCAAAAATATGGAGGAGTTAATCTTGAAAGTTGAATCAGCATATGAAGATTAGACGTGGAGAACATTGAGGGTAAAAGAAGATGACTTGGAAGGGTCCAACCTAGGAATAGAGGCTGACTCAAAACTAGTTATGGTGAGCGTATTCACTACTAGCGCATTCAGACAGGAATTGTTAAAGTTGTTGCAAGAATATAAGGATGTATTTGCATGGGAGTATACGAATATTAGGGGAGTATATCCGCCTCTCTATGTTTATCGTATTAACCTAAAAAAAGACACCAAGGCTGTAATTTAGTAATGGTATCGAGTGAACCCAAATTACAAAAAGTAGGTGAAGAAGGAGATAGACAAGCTATTCAGAGTAGTATTACTTTACCTGACAATCTGAGCACTTAGATTAGTTGCAGTTGTGTTTTGAGAAGTGCAAAAGTGCCAAGTTAAGCTTAAAGCCAACAAAGTGTGCATTTACAGCAAAGAGAGGAGTGTTACTAGGTAACATTATTTTAGAATGGGAATGGCAATAGATCCCACTAAAGTTGAAGCCATCCAGAAGGCCAAGGTCTCGCAAAATGTTAAGAAGTTACATATATTTGTGGGTTAGGTGAAGTGGAATAATTGGTTTCTGTGGTATCTGTCGTATGTTTGCCAGGCTCTCACTAAGCTCAGAAAGAAGGAAGCTCCATTTATTTGAGGGCTAGAACATGATAAAGCATTTTGATTGGTGAAAAAGATCTTGGTAGTTTCTTTGATACTACAGTCAATTGGATTGGATTCTGGACTTCCATGTGTTTGTGGATGCATCAAACATTGCCATTGGCAATCTTGATGTAGAAACAATGCAAGGAATGGTATCAGCCACCAGTATACTATTCAAGTCAAACACTCACTAGTGCAGAAAGGAACTATTTAGTCACGGAGAGAGAAGGTTTGGGAATGATTTATTCTCTCTAGAAATTTCACTGGGAAACAAGATCGTATTCCATGTAGATCATCAGGCACTATTGTACTTGGTAAACAAGGTGCAACCAACTAGGGGATTGGTGCGATGGATACTCCTTTTGCAAGAATTGGACTACACGATAGAACACAGACTAGGAAGTCAGCACTTGGTGGTGGATTACTTGAGTAGGTTGGAATCAGGTGGGGTACCTTTGGAAGGCATCTTGGATGATTCACCAAACGTAGAGTTGTTTGTAGTAGAGCCTATTCGGGGGATGTATTGGTATGATAACATGATACAGTTTTTGACGAATGGGGTTTTCTTGAAAGAAATGTCTCAGGATCAGAAAAAGAGGATGACACTAAAGAGCCTACCGTTTGTGGTAATTGTTGGTATGTTATATCTCCGAGGAATAGATTAGGTGTAATGGCAATATTTTCAAGAGCATGAATGGAACACGATGCTAATAGAAGTGCATCTTGGGGTATCTGGTGGTTGTTTCTCATGAGAGATTATGGCATAAAAAATCTTCCAGGTAGGTTTGTGGTGGCCAACAATGACCAAAGAACATGAATTCGTAAAGCAGTGTTGGTGCTGCCAGAGAGACGGTCATCCAATAAATGCAAATAGCTGCCTTTGAACCCAATTCTTCAATTGGAACCTTTCCAAACATGGGGCCTAGATTTCATGGAACCATTTAAATGGGTAGTCAAGTGTACCAAAAACAAATACGTAGTGATGGCTTGTACTCGACTAAATGGGTGGAAGCTCAAGCACTCAGGGACAATACGGCAATCAACACACAAAAGCTTATATAGAAGAAAATAATCACAAGATTTGGGTGCCCAATTGAATTGGTATCGGATCAAGGAACTCATTTTTTGAACACTACAGTAAAGCAACTGACAGAGGTACATCTGGTAGTGGATGAAATGGCCATGACGTATGACCCACAAATAAACGGAGAGGTGGAGAGTAGTGTGACACAAAAAATTGATATATTTTATTAGGCATTGGTATTGTCTTTCTCCATGTTTGAGTATAGCCTATAGGCTATAAGAGTTTGAGTATAGCCTAGAGGCTCTCACTTATTTCTATTTTCTAAGATATTCTATGGGATTGAGAGGATGAGTGAAATGGATCATTGTAAATAACATGTGTATGAATGATAAATACCTTGGTATGGGGTGAGAGTTAGTCGTGTATGGGATGTTATGGGTTTTTAGAAAATAGGAAGAGTGAGTCATATAAAGAGGTGGGTCTCCTGTCCATGTGTTCTAATAATATAAGAGAGATCACATGCCAAGCGTGTGGAAGGCATGTGGAGGAGTGTGGAAGAATGTGGAGTAAAGATGAATTCTTCTAGAATTCCTATGTGGAATAAGGAGGATGTGGACATATGGAAAAGAGAGGGTCCCTATGGACTCCATGTGGGGAGACTCTTGACTTTCTCAATAGTTTAGGAGTCTTGAGCATCTTTTGATGGGACACATGGCAAGAGTACCCAAAAAGGACATGGTGACATACGGGCTTATGTGATTGATGGGGAAAGGAATCTACAGCAACAATTGTAAATGGGTGAAGGAGGGTGATATAGTATCTATAAAAAGAGCCCTCCTCTCCCTTGTTCAACATCTCTCTTCCACCATTGAGCCTCATGCTACTGTAGCTCTAGTATCTTCAAGCCTCTTCCATGAGCCCTCTCTCTCCCTCTTGTATAGATATCCTCTTATGTAGGCTCTTGAGTCCATATCTCTCTAGTTCATTCTCTTTCTATGAGTAGTCTTGGAGCTCCCGCTCCCTGTTGTATGTATGAAACCTCTTCTTCTCCCTTGCGTTTGTAGTATTTTGAGTTGCATTTGAGTGGAGTCTCACTCTGTTGGTAATGAAGGTCACTTCAGGTTCTCTCTCTTGAGTGTCTCTCCCCTTTTTCCATTGCTCTCTCTTCCAGAGTGCTCAAAAGCATTGTCTATTTGGCCGCTCATTGTGGGCACACATGGTCCACCCATTTCTTGAGCCATAAAGGGTATTCTTTTATCTCTCCTAGCGACCTCTATGGTATTTGAATCATTGATGAAGTCTGAGCATGAAGGGAGTATTCTCCCAAGTTGGCATCAGGAGAAGGAGTAGGCGTTTTTCATGAATGTTTGACCCCCTGTCAGTATTTTGCTCATAACTTTTTACTGGATGCTCCAATTTTGATGAAACTTATATCAGCGTGAAGATATCTTCAAGGAGCATAGTTCTATGTTTTTAGCTTTTGTGTATGACTATTTCTTTTCCAAATAGATTTTACCCCCTGTAGTAAACTGCTGATGTAGCAAGGGGTCTTTTTGAGGTCATTATGATGGATGAGTAGCATAAAAATATGCTTTTAGAACATTCTCCTTTATACTAAGGGTAGCAACAAAATGGTATATGTTGTCTCGTGGTCTCCTACAAGACACTACCCATGTCTCATTAGGAATCGCCCAGTCTGGGTAGAAGTAGTGGACTTCCCTCAATGCTCTTTCTCTCTCTCTCTCTCTCTCTCTCTCTCTCTCTCTCTCTCTCTTTGCCACCTTATCCAATGTACTATGAGAGCCCATGGATACTTGTGCTTGCATTTGCCTTAGTAGGAGTCTTCCTATAGATTGAGACTAGAATTTTCCTTTAGAAAGATATTTAATGTGACTTTCCATCTTAAGTTACGTTCATTTGCAGATCTTAGGAGCTTCTTTCATCATCGAGATTTGTGGAGCAGAAAGTTCACATTGAGGGTTGTCAAGATGAAATTTTCATCATTTACTTTAGATTATGTGCCCACCACCCCCTTCTTTTTATTTTATGAGCTCCAACCACTCCCAAGCTTCTTTTGAATATGAAGCATCGTTGCTTTTCCTTGGACACTTAGGCATATGACATGCATGCCAATGTAGTCTCCCAAGTTAAAATCCCTTTAAGCCTTTTGGGAGAATAAGCCTAAAAAAACACTAGTTGTGGTTCAAGATAAGGGTGAGGCTAAGGTTGTCCCTATGAGCAATAATTCCACTTTTGTGCCTCCTACAAATCTGATTAAGAAAGGGGACATGGATAAGCTTCCAATGAGGACTGCTAGACCTTGTAAAGCAACTATGTCAGGCTACATCTTATTACTACAATCTTGTATGAATTTCTCATTTATTAAAGTCACACATTCCTTGTACACTGTAGGCCATTAGGCATTTATCTGTGCTAATTTTGCTCAAATGGACTTTATCTTTCTCTAATCATCCAAGAAATCATCAACACACAAACCGTCGTTCCCACTATTGTTCTCAAGCATTTGAAGATTCTCTTGTGCTTTCAAGATTGCATTTTGTGGTATTTTGACCTTACTTCCTTTATTTGGAACTTTTGTTGTGCTCCAACTCCATACTATCGAATCTACATTCTCCCAACGGTCCTCATCCCCCATATATCACCACTCTTTGTTCCAGCAATGAAAATATCGTACTACATCACTACATCTTCCTCTATGGATAGGACTCCAATATTGTACAAATATCTTCATATAATTTGTATATGCCTTTTCTGTGTCCACATCTGACAATGCAACTCCTAGCCAAATGGGGTGCATATCGTCACTCGGCCTAACCAAAATGAAATCATTTTGTTTCACATCCACCTCTGGTTTAAATTCTTCTCTTGGCTTATTACATGCAGGGCCACAGTAATGGTCCTCTAGGTCTTCCAAACTCATAGTCTCAGCATCTTCTATGTCCAGTTCATCATTAACCAAGCTATGTTTCCATTGTCTCTTTGGCCAAAAGTCATGACAGTTTCTCATGCTGTATAGTGGGCTTCTCCATGCAAGAAATCAATCTCCCAATATTGAATGATAGGTGATATCCACTTTAAGTATGAATCCCCTCCTATGTTGTTACCAAGAATATTCCACATGCTTCTTGATTCCCAAAATTATAACATCTTTATCATTTAAGTATGTTCATATAGGAAGAGCATTGGGAATTCCTGATGGTAGCATTGCTCTACCTTATGCATCACATTTCCATAATTGAATACCTTCTAGTGGCTTCCATTGACCTAATTTTAGATGCATCATATATTGAAACACTGGATCACCATCACGCATGAAAAATGGAAACTGCAATGGTTTTGAATGTCCCACCAATGCCTCTTTTCCTTCACACAAGTACCCCTTGACAAATGTTTTGAAATCAGGAACCTCTTGAATTACAAATGGAGATGGATGAGAATTTTGGCATTCATTGAAGGATCGCATCACATGAGGAAATGTGAAAGTACAACTTGTTCTTAGTTTCTCTGAGAATCTACTAAACAATGCATCAATGTACTCATGTGTATGTCCCACCATCAAGAACCCTAGTTGGATCATTTGAAAGACTCCACGTGCAACAAGCAAGGACAAGAATGCAAACAAGTATCTATTTTTATTCTCAAAACCACAGTTGTCTATCTGTAAGAGTAGTACTCGTGGAAGCTACTTGTACTCTCTACTGGATGAAGTTATCCTTGAACTTGTTGTAGCCTCAATGTCATATTTATTTAGTTCTCCTTTTAAAAGTCCATCGTCATGCATGTGGCAATATAATGCATCTCTTGACATCAATGCAGAGAAAAATGTTGCCTTTTGCTACCGTGCTTGTTTGAAAGATCACCATACATGTGCTTGTCCAACCTTGAGCATGGTAAAAGTTTTAAAATCGACCCAAGGTCGATTTGCAATCTTTGGTTCCATGTGTCTTCACCACATATTCTTAGTTCTATGTGTCTTCCTCATATCTCTTTCGTCGATTTGCTGCAATCTTTAGTCCCGTTGTTGTCATCACTACGTATTCTCAGTTTTATATGTGTATGTGTGTGTGCACATATGTATGTGTGAAGTCATATGGTCAAAGTTTTGAAATCGATTTGCAATCTTTGGTTCCATTATTGTCTTCACCAAATATTCTCAGTTTTGAATGTGTGCGCGCTCATGCATATGCGATGTGCATTGTCATCACCACATCCTTTGAGCTATGAAGTCGACCCACGATGTGGATTTCGAATCAATAACATGTGTGTGTGGGGGTTGTGTGCCTTCCTCAAATATCTTCCATCGTTGCAAATAGACCTTAGGTCAATTTGAAACATAGAAAACCATTTTTACTCATTTTCGCTTGACCTTCGATCAATTCTGTCATGTGGATTTGACCAATGTGTAATCAATGGGTTAAATTAAAACAATGGACCTAAACTACGTGCAAGTGATAATATGTGCACAATGAAACTTAAAAAAGGGGGAAAGATGGAAACCTAAATTCAAAATGTAATGGAATTAAAAAATTTATGGGATTGATAAAATTTTTACGGGTTGTGAAAATTTAAAAGAGGGGGGAGGAAATTTTTTAGGGTTTGTAGGGAGGAAAATTTTTGGGGTGGCTGTAATTTTAGAGCGCAAGGGGATAAGGGGATTTTAGAGGGAAAAGGGGCATAGAAGTAAGAAGGGCAAGGGGGTAAGGCTAATTTTAGAGGGGAAGGGGTAAAGGACTTTAGAGGGGCTAAGGCAATTGTATTAAGTCCTAAGTTCACCGTAGGACCTAGCGATCTTTCTCCTTCTTTTATGATCTTTCCATTCTCTTATTTAGCTCTCGTTGTGCATTGATTAAACATCTATGATTCAAATTTTGGAAGTGCAAAATCTACCAAGATCTACAACAAAGAGAAGGTTTGCAAGCTTACCTCACAGACAACTTGAAACTGAAGTTTTAGCAGTGTTCCAATGTCTTCCAAGTAAGCTCCGTGTTCCTCTCGAGATGTCAAAGTCAGATTTGAAATTCAAACTGTGAAAGTGAAGTTTGAAGTATGAACCTCTCTCTCCCTCACAAATTTGAAATATGGGATATGAAAGAGAAGTTTGAAATTTGAAAGTTAGGTTTGAACTATGAAAATGAAATTTGAAAATAAATATTTGAATTTAAATTAAAGTTTGAAATCCAAATTCAAATTTCAAAATCTAAAACTTGTAAATCGACCTTAGGTCGACTTAAGGATGTACAGTAAATTTTGAAACATGAAAGTAAAATTTAAAAATGAAAACTTTAATTTAAAATTGATATTTGAAATCTATTTCCATAATTTAAAAAACTAAAACTTGCAAATCGACCTTGGGTCGATTTAAGAATGCAAGAAAAACCCATACATATATTGTAAGAGAATATGAAAGCTTTGAGAAATTGACCTTGGGTCGATTTTATTGATAATCACTCCACACTAGGTCTACTTAAGAAGTGCTAATCTTTGATGAACACAATGGACAAGGTTTGTAAATCGACCAAAGGTCGATTTGCACTCCATACATAGCTAACATGATTACACTCCAATACACACTCCAAATCAACATATAGATATGTTCTACAACAAACTAAAATACACTTGAAATTGACCTTGGGTCAATTTTAGAATTGCAAGCATAGGGTGTTAAACACAATGACTAGGCTATGCAAATTGACTTGAGGTCGATTTGATAATCACTCAAATGGCCAAGATTTTCAAATCAACCTTGGCTTGACTTGATGATCACTCAACTAGCTCATCTTTTTAAATCGACCTTGGGTCGATTTGATGTGATTTGTCACATATGCAAACAGAAGTATCACAATCATGCACTCTTCAAATCCACCTTCTGATGGCTTGATGGTTGCTTAAAGATACATAACATATTCAAGACATGGATAGAGTTTTAAAATTGACCTAAGGTCAATTTTGATGATCACTACCACATGAAAAATGAAGTAGCACACTCAAACACACTTAAAAGATGAGATCACTCAGATATGCAAACAGAGGTATCATAATCACGCACTCTTCAAATGCACCTTGCGATGATTTGATGGTCCCTTAACGATGCACAATATATTGAAGACATGCTTGGAGTTTTTAAATCGACCTAGGGTCGATTTTGAATGCCGCTTAAAGATGCATAATATATTCAAGAGTAACACACTCTCACACACTTCAAATCAACCTTGGGTCGATTTGATGGTTACTTACATATATATTAATAGATTCAAAACATGCTTGGAGTTTTCAAATCGACCTAGGGTCGATTTACACTTCATGAATGTTTGTTATCATTCACATATGTATGAAAATGCATTGTAATACATCCAAATATACAAACATATTCATAAATCTTGGGGTGATTTGATGATCACTCACCAACACCTACGTAGATGATCATTGAGACACTTTAAAACACTTTCACCTTAGGTCGATTTCATGATCTCCCACACAAACAAAAACCTTAGGTTGATTTGCACTTCATGTGTACACTCAAATATACATTCAAAGAGATTATAAAAATAGATATATACATTCAAAAGCATATCTCCACACACCACAAATCAACTTTAAAGATCACTCACATGTACCTATGTAGATGATCTCTCATACACACACAAACATCTTACAAGACACACCTACACATACTTCAAATTGACCTTGGTTCGATTTGCAAAGTGTTTGCTTAGAGAGAGAGAGAGAGAGAGAGAGAGAGAGAGAGAGATGTGTGTGAGTGATCATCAAATCGACCTTAGGTCGATTTGTAAAGCCTAGCCATTTTGTTCACCACCCTATGTTTTCATTTCTCAAATTGACCCAAGGTCAATTTCTAGTGTCTGTGCAGGGGATTTAGAGTGTGTTTCTGTGTCTGTTCAATGTCCAAGAACCTATTTGTGTGGCATGGTTGTGCGTATCATTGATCACCAATCTCTATGAAGTACAAATCGACCTAAGGTCGATTTTGAAACTCAAAAACTTTTTGAATGTGTTTGTGTGTGTGTGAGTGAACACCAAGGGCTCTTAACATAATAGCCAGGCTTTGTTCATCGAGCTTATGATAGTGTGCATCTTAGTACAAATCTTAGATTACGACATATTTAAGATATTATAATAATTTTTTACGTGTGTTATGGTGTATCGTCTATGACTGCTTCATGTACGTAAACTTAATAGTAACACCACTATTGTGTTAATGAACAAGACTTCAATGGACACCCATCAGCAAGAGATGACAAACCCAACAAATGACATAACAAACCCCCAACAGACAAGATGGAAGGTTAAATAGGGTCCACTTGAGGAACTTTAATAAGAGATCATAGTTTGCAAATGATAATTTTGTAAGATCCTCTAGTCAACTTGCAAAACTAGGAATAAGTGCAGTTGCTGAAGTAATTATTATGAGCATAATTTGAAGTGAAATAAAAATTCAATGTTAGTTTCACCATATTCACCCTTTGCAAAAACAATTTCACCATATGTCAAGTCAAAATTAAAAAGGTAATTTACAATGCCTCAAAACAGTATTGTTGGACAATAAGTCCCAAAATGGTAGCAACAAGAGTTTGCAGGACCCTAATCTTTTAGTCCCTTGCATTTTGAAATTCTTCCATGCATATCACCCAAGAAATGCAGCCTCCTTTTTAAGTGAGGGACAATGTATGTCTGATGATAGACATTACATCTCATCGTCCACCGTCTAGCATCGTAACATTTTGCACCATGGCATTCTCCTATTAACATCTCCCATGAAGTGCCATAACATCCTCATCGGTGAACCTCAAAATTCTTGATGGCAGATATCACATCTCGAATGATTTTTTGCTATCACTATGTAACGTAGTTGCGTGCTATTGTTGAACCTCCATTCCTCTCTGGAGCCATTGAGTGCTATCAAATTAAGGAGTTCAGTTAATTCAATTGCTTTCATAATCATCAAAAATAATTTATCCCTTTGAAATGCATTTTTAACCTAACTTCCAACATGTGAGTACTCCATGCAAGCTTGCTAGACCTCAAGAAAGAGAAATCATCCAACTATCTTGCCCCCTCTTGATGTGGTTCGATGATTATAAACGTGGTAATCTACCTATTAAAATAGGCATGGGATGGCAAATCGCCTTTTCCCACATCCTTCTCTCTTCTGAGTAAGCATCTATTTGCACTATGATTATCCACAACATCATGCTCTATTGACGGATGTTGGTATTTTACACACACTAGTGTACAGCTAGCATCACTTACACAAGTACATTAAGGTTGCAAGCAATTGGATAATATGTTCCAAGTTTGAACAGTGAAGTATAACAATTGTAATACCATCTAAATAATGTAGCAGTACTTCAAATTGGTATGATACCCATCAACAAAATTGATGACGTCAATGTACGTTAATTTTATTTTAACAAAACGTAAGCACGATTGTAATACCATCTAAATGCTATAGCATAAGTTCCAATTGATATGATGTCAATTAACAAAATTGATGTGGATGTCAAACAAAAAAATGCTTTAGCATAATTTCCAATAGATATGATGTCAATCAACAAAATTTGTATGATGTCAATCAATTAGCACAATATTCAATAAGTTAGAATGTAAGCGCGATCAACAGTGTATATAGTATTTTAAGCATCAGAATGATTGCTCATGAGTGATCACAAAGTTTCCTCATCCTCATCCTCCTCATCGCTAGAGCTTGTTTCGACTACTGCTGTGACTTGCAATTGTCCAACAATGGGAGGATCATGCAACGGACTTGGGAGATCACAAATGTACCCACTTGGATAAATCTCCATCATTGCTCTCTCCCTTAACATCATCTAAAACTCTACCATTTGCATAAACATATACCAATTTCTCTGATCTTTCTATCTTCAATCAATTTCTTGTGATTGAATGAAAAAACTTGTAATTACTCCAATTTCGTTCACTCGACAAATTGTGACAAGGCTGGGATAGCACTTTCAATGCCAACATTTGTAAATGAGGTGTTGAAGCTCCACACTCTTCCCACCATCTCCATGTGGGCATCTCCTTTGCAAGGTCTCATATTCTTGTATATGTAAACAAACCTTTCCTATTTCGAAAAGTGGATAATTCCTTGACAACAGCAGCATATTCAGATCCATCCTCAAAAAATCATCTCAAGAGATTATGCCAAGACTGCATTACGTGTTCCAATGTTTCCAAATGATACTCCCACCATTGGGGATCTAGAATGTGGCTAGCATAGTGGAGGTCATTGTGAGCATGATTCCATCACTTTCGAAACATCTTTTGCAAAGTGGCACGACAAATGACGCTGTAGCCAATGTTGTCACCTATGGATCTTCTATTTTCCTTTAAGAGGTCTCACTCGGCAGTCCACCATGACATGTAAGCATTGTCCAAACTTGGACCTTTCACGTCTAATTTTTGAATGGCAAAACATTCTGGCCTCATTGCATTAGCCGCATCAGCTATTCCATTGCAAAAGCTAGCAGTGTGAGCCATTTGCTTCATCTTTGTGAGTTCAGTGCGAGTGTTTTGTGTGGTTGACTTAGTTATCCACTCGCTAGCTTCTACACTGAATAATGTCTCCATTACAACTCCCTATAGCTTGAGCAAATGGTCCAACATTATATAGTTTGTTCTGAAACGTGTTTCGCTAGGTTTCAAAAACTCTAGTGGATGTTCTGCAGGTTGGTGCTTTTTGAATATGCCCAACAATTTCTCAAGGTTGAGGAAGTATAACACCAATCGTTTTCCTTCATCTATAGTGGCTTTGAACCACACAATCTCCACTGATTTATACCAATCCTCAAGCACAAGGTCAGGGCAATGGCAAGAGCACAACGATGCCCAAATGCTAGGATTTTTCCGATTTATAAAATTTCCATCTTTCCTTTGAGCCCATCTTTCCCCCCATCAATGAAGGGACGGGGGAACTTTTTGAAATTTAAAATTTTGCCTACCATCAAACTTTCTTGTCCCCTCTTGATGTAATTGGATGATTGTGAATGTGGTAATCTACCTCTTGAAATAGGCATGGGATGGCAAATTGCATTTGCCCACATTTCACTCTCTCTCAAGTAAGCATCTATTTGCACCATGATCATCTGCAACATCATGCTCTATTTATGGATGTCAGAATTTTACACACACTGGTGTAGCAGAAGTAGGTTAAGGGTGGGAGACTAGAGGACCATTACCATGCTTAACACCTCATATAAGGTAATAGAAAAAGCACTCGCCATTAGGACTAGAGAGCTCTACTACACAGTTGTTGATGAGAAACATAATGGCTTTGTCTAGGGCTGAGAATTTTTTGAGAACGTGCTAAATGTGGCTCTAACCCTATATCACACTTGTACCACAAGCCAAAAAGTTATCATGTTTGGCATTGATCTGGGCAAAGCATACAACAGAGTTAGATGGGATTTCATCATCGCAGTGCTTGAACGCCTCGAGTTCAGTAGGCCAGAGTTCATAGGCTAGAGTTCATTAGGAAGGTGAAATGTCTATTCGGGAATACGGCGGCGATCATTTGAATCAATGATGGTGATGCAGTCAGATAGTTCACCTTCAAGAAGTCGATGAGGTAGGGGTCGCCCTTCTACTATTGTTCACTATTTCCATGGTGCCTCTGATGCACATGCTCAATAATAAAGTGTTCAATGAGGAGATCAGAGGGGTCTACCTCCCAACAAGTAAGCAATTCTACTCACAATTGTTCAGAGACAACACTATTTCCTTTTTGCAACAAGAAGATGAAGGTAGGCTCATCAAACATCTCTTAGAGGTGACTGAATGTAGTTGGGCTATGTCTTTTGTCCAAATGTCGAGCCTTGAACCCCCCCCCCCCCCCCCCCGAATTGACTAAAGGAATTGGGGGTGGTAGTTATTCTAGGAGGGGATGTCATTCGGTATCTCGAGGCTCCATTAGGGGTGGGTGTTTTGCTATGACAGAAATTCTACTAGTTCAAGGCAAAGATTAAAGCTAAGTTAAGGTCTTGGAATGGGATTAATCTTGGATGGAATGCTTAGAGCCTCTTTGTGTAGCACATCCTCATGACTTTAGTCACCTAGGTGTTGCCAATTTGTCAATTCAAGGAAATGCACTAGAGGAAATTAAGGTAATTTTTAGGAATCTCCTCTGGGCAGAAGATCCAAGGAAGAATAAAATGTACTACATTCCTTGGGAGCAGTTGAAAGCCCCAAAGCTTGAGGGTGGGATTGGCCTACTAGATGTTAGGCTAAAGAACATGGTCTTGATTGGGAAATCATGGCTAGCTCATTTGTTTACTAAACAAACTCCGTGGGTTGAAATCATTAAGAATTTCATAGTGAATTGTAAATCCAAAGGTGTGGGGAAGTGGAGAGGGTTTGGTTGATATAAGAGATTAATGTCTCTGTTTTGTTGCAGGATAGGGGGATCAGATATTGCCGATGGGCTGGTGTGTGCATGGAGGGAATGTATTCCATAGTCCACTACTAACATGGAGGGGTATGAAAAGCATGAGGGGGGACGGTAGGCTATGGTAATCCATTTGGTGGAGCGTGGCTCTATCCCAAGGGGGACACTATGTAAAAACACCATATGGCACGTGCGATCAAGCCGGGGTATAAAAAAAACCCCTACCTATGAATTTTTATAACCTATATACAACCCTTCTATAAATTTTGAGATGATTAAAGTATCTCTTATGTATCAAAACTTTCCTTTTTTACATTAAAAAATCCCTTATGTCTGTATAATTTTTGTATAAATTCTGAAAACTTTCACTTTTTGAATTAAAAAATCCCTTACATGTTTTGTATAATTTCTGTAACTCCATAAAAATATAAACCCCCTCTGCTATCTTACATATTTCTTAGTGACCGCCCCCCCGGAGGCTCCAGACGGAAGGGGCGAGGCCCTTGGCAACCATGACATAACCAGGGTGAGGAATATTTTTTGGAAGGGGTAAGAACTTGACAGAGTCTATGGAACTAGGGGAGGCTAATGGAATCGATGTAGAAGCTCTGGGTAGAATTTCACATATGAGAGGGGGAGGTGAATCGAGCATCCGTGCGGTCCTAAGATCGGAATCCTTGAAGGGTGGCCTACAAATAGTGTGCAAGAAAAAGATGGTTTGGAGACTCAATAGATCCTGGGAGAAACTTAACTGCATAGTCTTTCGGCTAGAGCAATCTACAATGCCTGGAGCAATCTACGCCTTTGTGCCACCTAGGGGATCTCTACTAGACTCAACAAAATTTGGGGGTCCCAATGTGGGAAAGCGTGGTGGAAGGAAAGGCTCATGGAAACTCGAAAATGATGTGTGGTAGGGAAGCCAAGTTCTTATTGTTGAAAGTCATCAACCAATGGCTTCCGTTGAAAGGAAAACTGGCAAGGAGGATTCCAGCTAGCCTTGGATGCCTTTTGTATGGGAATGGCATGGAGGACCTATGGCACCTTTGTTGGAAGTTCCTCATTGTCCAGGAGGTATGGAGGAAGCTGGAAGTAGCACTTAGGCTATCGAGATTGATGGCTCGCTTTGCCATAGGAGCACAGACAGTGGACAATCCCCATGCTAGGAGATGCCTCTAACCTCCCATCAACACTGGGGGCTAGCTCGCCGTACCTTAGGGTGGATGTCGTACTCAAGGTATCGGTGTTTAGGAACAAGACCGTGGTCAAACATAAGATCCACTTTGGCTTCAGGACTTCAACAATTCTTGCGGTTGTGAAGGTATACTTGCGCAATCTGGACCACCTTGTGGAAAGGATAGACCCGGTGGTCTCTTGTGCAATCCTCTCAATGGATGCTAACTTCTTGTTGGCTAGGTCTAGGTTTTTTGCCCAAGGGGGTCACTAAGAAATATGTCAGATAGCACATGCGATCAACCAAAGGGGTTTTATAGTTTTATGGAGTTATAGAAAATGTACATACATAAGAAGTTTTTTAATTTAAAAAGTGAAAATTTTCATACATAGGGGATACTTTAATCATCTTAAAATTTACAAAAGCGGTGTATAAAGGGTATAAAATTCCTTAGGTAGGGGTTTTTTCTAATACTCCTTGATCACATGTGCTATATGGGGTTTTCACATCGTGCCCCCCCCGAGAATTTTTGCTGCATGTAGCGTAGGCCCTGGGGTTGTGTTCCAAGTATGGCGAAATTTTGTACTAGGTCTCCTTTTGGGGCTGACTACCCCTTACTTAAACCGGCATGTTTCTATATAAATTTTTAAAAAAAACTTCTAAAAATGTGTGTGGCCCCTTTAAAATTTGTTCAAAATTACTATTGTGATAGATAGAATGTCAAAATGTTTAACATTTTTTGTGTTCTAATGTGTGCAAACAAGCAATAAGAGGTAAAATTCTAAGTGGTTTTAGAGAGACAATAAAAAACAGTGGTTCGTTCTTCGCTTAAAAGAGTGTCATGATATACAAATTGTTTACATTTCGTTCTTCGCTTAAAAGAGTGTCATGATACACAAAATGCTTACATTTTTTACACTGGATGGCAAAGGTTTAACTAGGGGTAAGTTGGCTTGCCAGACAACGAAAGATCAAAAGATTATGTCAATCACGCAAGATGATTGAGCAACGGCAACTCACGATCAGTCTAAAGCCCACTCCATGATGATAGAGTCTTGCATTGCTATGCATCAGAGATGCTGAAGCCTGAAACCATTGTTTTTGCTTGTTCCCGAACCCCACACGTTTGTCGTTGAGAAAGCGCTAAGCCTTTATCGCTCTTGAAATCTGACTCTTTTGTCATTTTATATATGCAGTTATCAGAGTTATTAGACCCCACACATTTGTGTTGTTGAGAAAGCGCTTTTGCTCTTGAAAAACGACTCTTTCGTCGTTGTATATATGCAGTTATCTGAGTTATTAGATCGATCGACCCAGAAATATTGTAATTGCAAGTAGTACATGAAATCATGCAGATTCATTGTGTATGAAATCAGAAATTCTGTGATAGGTTATCCACGGCAGTATTGACAGCCGAAATTCTAAAATATGTGAATCGACTCTGCTGAGCAAGCCAAGGAATACTCCATCACGACCTTCACAAGCCACAAATCCATTTTATTTGATCAGCCATTCCCAGTTCATTCCCTCCTCACTCCGTTTCACCCAATCTTGTCCTCTTCTACAAGAATGAAGTTAGAACCTCCCCGCACTAACTGCTGTGGAAACTGTAGTGTTATACTTGTGGCTCCAATTGCTCCTGTGGTAGCAATCGTTGGATTCTTATTACACCTTGCGCCAAGAGAGCAGCAAAAATCTATTATCCAATGCCTTAAATTCTTGCTACTCTCTCGGCGCAAAACGTTAACGCCGCCTCGTATAGTCAACTTAAATTTGTTCTCAACACAAAACAGCTCACCAATCCAGCGCGTTTCCCCGTCCCCTTCATCGTAATTCAATGCCGGAGAGGGCTTGCCAAGTTATGACGAAGCCTTGAACCGCTGCCAACCATGGCCCATCCCATCTTTGACTCTCTATGGGCCATGCCAATTTTTCTCGAGGAGAATCCTTACCTCTACTAGTACTAAGGAAATTTAAAAAATTTTAAGCCTAGTGAATGCTGTGATGAATAGCAATGGCAAGATCAAATGTTGTGTTTATGGCTATCTCAATGCTCTGTTGATTGATGCTACTCCCAAGATATTATTTCCTTGCTCGACATGCAATCTTTGCTAGCTTCCAGCTCCATGCCATGTTTCCAGAATCCACCTTTAGCAAAGTCTAAGCTTCATACTACAGTGCCTATGCACTACTAGCTCAAATCGCCTTAGCTAGGCTCCTCTCGAGCGCCTCCTACCTTGATTCTACTGGCAATTGCATGCTACTTGGATGCTTTATCTCTTTTTTTTTGGGCAAAGAAAAGAGGATTTTCATTTTTTGCTTATAAAGTTGTTATGAGAGGAGTTATGTGGGCTCATGAGAGGAGTTACGTGGGCTATGAGAGCTAGTCTTCAAGAAGTAAGGGAGAACCTAACCAAAGGAAATACATCATTTGTACTTCTACCAATCAAACAGTTTGTGAAAACATCTTTCATCTGAACATAAAAAAGCATCAACCCTTTTGTTTGGATGCTAAGCCTTGCTACATCATCACTCAAGCCGAGATAGATGCAATACATGGTTACCCTCTACTGCATACACCTAAAGGAGCACCTTATCAAAATATGTTATGCTCCTGATTACATTGTCTCAAAGGAATATAATGTATTTACATTACTTACTTAGGTATGTAACATGTTGCAAAACACAAGATACAAAGGCAAGAACGCTTAGGATAGATGCTAAGCCAAATTATCTAAAACATTCATGGAGGGTAATGATGCATTTTCATAAGCGTAGCATAGCATCAATGTTAGCATCAGCATTGCTAGATCTTTGTTGCGCTAGTAAGAAACCCTTGAAAATAAAATATATTTACATTTAATAGATTAAATATTAGAATATCATATTTATTTTAAAGCATAAATAAAGTTCTTGAGCACAATTCCACATGGTATTTATGTTGTTGGTTTTGTTATATATAAGAAAAAGAAACTGCTACATCTGCAGTAACTAGGGTGCGGTAGGCCACCTAAGGGCAATGAATCAAGAGAGTAATCTATAATATGTTGATTATAAATTAATGATGAATTAGAAAAGATGATAGGCTAGTGTTTGAAAAATACTTGAGTATAAACTAAGCTTACAATAGCAGGCCCGACCAAATGGCATATGTGTTTAAGCGTTCCCTTCTTGTGAACATCTCGGCACACAATTAGATAAAGAAGAATTTAGAATAGGCAAGAGCAAAAGAAAACATAGAACTTGAAATGGAAAACATATATATATAGATATATATATGTTTATATTTTATATAACCACACATAGTGTGGGTGGAAAGATGGTGCACTTCCTTCCCCAACTAGTTATAATCTGAGAGAACAGGCCCTTCCCCATGCACTAAGGTTGTAATCGCCTTTAGAATATTAGCGCCGAGATTGAGTATCGTGAATATGTAAGAGAATGAGATATTACCTGAATCTCAATGACTGTATATGTATTCCAACTTGAGCATCAACCAAATTCTTGTCATGATTTCTTCCATCATTTGTCATGGAAATCAAGTCTCTACCTCCGAAGCGATTTCTCAATGTGAGCGATGTTGAGAGAGGCTGGCAGAGACCCTCAAGCAGGTGGGTGGTCAAGATCAAAGCCACTAGAAACAACATTTTGGCTACTATCAGTTTCCTCGAGCTTGTAGTGGTAGCCATGAGGCGGCATGTGAAAGCTATTGATGAGCACCATCCCACTGGGGTATGTAACCGATGATCATAATTTGTTTCACGTACGAATGCAGAACCCTTCCCAACACTGAAGAAATCTATCACAGCATGAGCAACATATTCTTTTCACGAACGTCATCATCCCTAGGGTGTCTATCCTAGGATCAAGGTACACAATAGCATGATATACATGACTGCAAAAGGAGAAACTAGTTGGGTGCACTAAGAGCCAATATCAAATAGGAGTTAAAGTTTGCTAAATATAGAGATTTAGAGCCCTTAAAAAGAGCTCATACCTTCCATGAAGAACTTTTCATTCAAAAGCATGCTTTTCATCAAGTTTTGTAGGCCTTCAAATCAAAGTTAAATCCAAGGCTTATATTAGGATACGTGGCTCAAGAGGCCAAGAAACCCAAAATACCCCATAGGCTACCTACGGTAAGTAAAATTGGCATAGGTTTAGCTAGACATTTCATATCTTTTTAATATAAATTTTGACATGACATTTTCTAAGATGTCATGTCAATGTTTTTCATTTGGGGGTCAATGTTTTCTTGGGTGTAGCCAATCATGGAACTATTTTTAGAGCTATTATGGGGCCACAATGCAATGCATTGGTGGGTGAGATTTTGAATTTTGCATGGACCCATGCTCTCGTTGGAAGTTTTTTCGGCATCACGATTGCCGCACTAGCATAATAATGAGACACAATCTTGTTATTGTCAATAGCGCAGAGCTCAACACATGGCACTATACTCATGAGCACACAGACTGTTGCTTTGCCGCCTCTGGCTTGACTACATCACACAGCCTTTGCCTTGCCATTTGTCATTGCACAGCTTTGCGATCTGTCATCACTTCTCAACACAATCTTTTGTCACATTGACCACCATGCTGGTTCAAGCACAACCACATTGGCCTAACTACATCACAAAACTTTTGCCTTGCCACCTATTATTACACAACTTTGCCATCTATCACTGCGCAACACAATCTTTTGTTGTGCTGACCACCGTGTTAGTTCGAGCAATGATGTTGGCATGGTGAGATCACCATGTTGGGATGAAGACCATCGTGGCATGTCAATCTCTAAAGGGGACCCATCAAGGTCCATATTCACAACCACCATGCTAGATGTTGGAGCTATTTTAGCTTTAAACCAAGGAAAATAGTCTTATTTTGGAGATATTTTAGTCATATTACTCCTTGTGTAATAATTTCTCAACCACCGCACACGTTCTTGAAGCTATTTTAGTTCCAAGCTAAGGAAAATGTAGACATTTGCAATTTATGATAGTTTCCTTGGCAAACACCGCGTTGGTTATTGGAGTTATTATAGTTCTAAACCAAGGAGAATATACTCCTATTTTGAAGTTTTCTTGCAACCACCGTGCTGGTTATTGGAGTTATTATAGTTCTAAACCAAGGAAAATATACTCCTATTTTGAAGCTATTTTAGTCCTATAACTAGTCCTTGTGCAACAATTTCTGCTAGTTCTTGGAGCTCTTTTAGTTTCAAGCTAAGGAAAATGTAGGCCTATTTTAGAGCTATTTTAGTCCTTCTGCAACAATTGCTTGTGTAGCAATCACGCCGGTTGCACTGGTTGCAGAAAATCCTAGATGAGGGAATTTGTGAACCATTTTCACTACAGTAACAACAGTCTTTTCAACAGTTTCTTGTGCAACGATCCCTATGGTTGCAGTAAAATATAAACAAAGGCAGAAATATGCCATTTGTGCTTCTTTAGAGCCACTTTCACTACCAAAATAGCAACAACAATAGTGTTGGTGATAATGGTACTACATTGAAATTGAAACAAAAGAAATTACATCCGATAGTTTTTGCGATAATAGTATTACATCAAAATTTGAACAAAATAAATTACATCAAAACCAAACATTTAACAAAACAGATTACATGCAAAGATGCTAGCAGTTTGTCTTTGTGACACTTCTTTAAACACTTTAAGCACTTTTCAGCACCACCACTGTGGCAGGGATTGGTGTCATCTTTTGCCCTTATTAGCACTTTCTTATAGTTTTGACCTTGTGTCTCATATATAGGGGACTATACGAGCATCTTGTAGTGCTATCGTAGTTAGTACTTTCTTACAATTTTGACTTGGAATTCCTCGTATGCAAGGGACAATATGAGCACGTCATAATTGAACATAATCTTATTCATAGCAACTTCTTTCAAGGCACTGGTAGGGACAACTCAACTTGGCAATGAGCTCAAACGAGCACAACATTCGACAACTGACAGGGAACTCAATCTGGTGGTGAGGTCCAGCACACTGTTGCATTCTCTCAACATGTTACATCTTATCATGAAGTTGAGTTCTCCTTCCCCAGTTCTTAATTACAAGAGTCTCATCACCAAGTTGAGTTCTCTACCAGTGCTTGATAGAACAACGATGACCCATTTCGATGTTTGAGTTGAACCAGCCACATGGTTGCATGATGTTCCAACCATCGGGCTGGTTTAGTAAAATAACAACACATTGATGTTCTCTTGCAAAATATACTGCTGTTACTTTCTATTCAACCACACTAGTTTAGGACAATCACATAACTAGTGTTTCAGCTGACCCAGCCATGATTACATGATGTTCCAACGATCGGGCTGGTTTAGGATAATCACATTAAGTGGACCCAAGCCAACCTAGTTCTAGTGTTTGAGTTGAATTGTGTTCCCTTGGATTTATCACGCTAGCATATCATGCTTTTACATTCCCACATGAAGAAATAAGATGCTAAATCACATAAAGCAAACTTCTTTGGCTATAGGACTCCATAAAAATTTAGATGAAGAGGAGACCCAACACCCATCAGTCATATCCATAAAAACCAAGAGCGTAGGATCGTTGTTGTAAGCGTAGTCAATCTTTAGGAATCAAGATCTTATCTAATAGATGCCAAGTACAGCTCAATCTTATCGTTAAGAGTAAAGAAGCCCAATCTACATGCTTTTGCAGTGATAATTATATACATTCAACAGACTAGAAAGCTGATTGAGAAAATCACTTGGACAAAAGGTTATCTATCATATGAAATCAAATTTTGATTTCTATTAGGTCATCGGTGAAAACAAGAGTTTAGCGCTTCAGCACTTGTAGTTTCATACTGCTTTTGCAAAAGTAAAAGCCAATGATGCTTCACATATATTAAGCTAGTTTTTATATAGTGCATCCTTTATTGACCAATTTCTTATTTAGTTCATTGCTTGCTGAGTCTTTGTGTAAGTGCTATGCTACTCAACATTCATAGAACGCCCTTCAACCAAAGAGCTCTGTCAATATCTATACTCGGTTGCCTCACAAAACTTGATTGTTTTTCAGCAATCACTATGACATACATCTATGTGTTGGAGCTTTTCTTTTCCTGTTGGTATAGAAATAAACCAACTTTCTTTAATGTTATACATGATTGGGAACCATGATATCATTATAGTTCAATACAAAGTTTTTAAGGCTCAAGCCCAAATTTCTAGAAATCTAGAAGGAATTTGACATTGGCATAAAAGGCCAAATTGATCAAGGTAACATTTTGTGCAAGAATTAATTGTTTCTTGCCATGGCACAAATTTAGGCCTATGGATGTCCTCTAGGGTCAATAATTTGTACCAAGAGACAATGATGTTTTCCTACTCAAAATGTGTCCTCGAGAAACTTTGCCTTTTGCACTGAAGTCGAATTCCTTCAATTTGAACTTGAAATGTATTTTTTAAATTAATAAAGCACAACATGAAATGGAAAGACAAAGATGAACACTTGAAACCAAAATTTCCAAAAATAGATGGAGAAACCATGAAGATTTTATTATATTCCAAGAAGGCTTACATCACAATAAGCATAAAGCCATGAAGTCTTTAAAACCATGAAGATTTTGTTATATTCCATGAAGGCTTACATCAAAATAGGCTTAAAGCCAAATAAAGATAGGATCCTAGGAGATGTGCCTATGATCAGAGGCACCACACTAGTGCCACATCTCAACTCCATGCCTATAGCTCTCATTGCAATGATAGCACCTAGATTATAGCCTTTTACAACCCCAATAAGAATATGTTCTAAGGGATCCTATAGTTCCTCCAAAGCTGCACTAAAGCACACATTGCTCTTGAATTTTTGTGCAATCTCATGAACCCCTTGGAGGATTCAATTATTGGCATGTAACATAGCACATTAGTGCATGGAGGAGTAATTTTTTAATAGGCGGATTTACATGCCATTTACGTTCATGAGAGGATTTGTTAAATAGCAGCTTAGTATAATTTATATGTATAGTTTTATGGAGTTGTCTCTAAAGTTTTAGAGTGAAATAATGTAAACATGCAAGAGGAAAATGCAAGAATAGGGGTATTTTTTATTCATACTTGTTGCATGTGCTATGTGGGGTTTAGGAAAGAGTGACCCCTTGGACACGGAGAACGATTGGAAGTAGGCACAAGGGATGAGGTTCTCCATAATAGTTTATTACTTTCTAATCTCCTAGAGATCTTTTGTGACTCCTCACCTCCTTCTATTCACCCTAGGAGCTTGTTGGCATACAAAAATGTTGCTCCATGGCCTACAATTTGTGAGCTTTTTCCTTCAATTATTTTTTGCTTCCTCCTCTGATGCATCAACTGCTCTACTATCCTTTTCTTGTTTTGGGGGGGGGAAAGAGGGAGCATCTCAGTGTCATATTACATTGAACCTTTTTTTTTCACTACGAATGCTTGGACCGATGGTGATGGAACGAGCTCTTGTTACATGAGTACATCCATCACAATGATAGATGCTATGAAGGTGCCACCAATTCCTTCTACTATGGTGGACTTTCAAGCCTTAGGTTAGGGGGTGGATTAGGACAAGGATTGCCTAGTTGCTCACTATCTTATATATTAGTATAGAAGTCTCTCGGTCTCATCTTACATTGAACCTTTTTTTTTCCACTAGGTATGCTTGGACTGATGGTGATGGAACTAGATCTTGGTACGTGACTACATACAGCACAATGACAAAAGCTATGAAGGTACCACAAGTTCTTGCTACTATGGTGGACATTCAATCCTTTTTCTTGACAAGGATGAAATTCACCTATAGATTCAAAATGTTATCCAACACTGCAAAAGTATTATCAACAGAGGGTACGGCGTGGACAGTGCAAGGATTGCCTAGTTTCTCACTATCTTGTATATTAGTATAGAAGTATTTTGTAGATTGTTTCCATCAAGAGATGAACTAGGCTTCTTTCAAGGGAAGGTGGAGGAAATGGAGGATGGGACATTGGAGGGGGACCCAAGGGGGGATAGGAGAATCCTTTTGGATATGCTCAGAGGATGACATCCTACTGGGAGAAGAGGCATGATAAGAAGAAGGTTGGGAGGAAGAAGGATGAGATAGTACTACTTGTGCTCTCCTAGTAAGAGATCCGAGGGCTACACTCGTCTCATAATGTTCTTAGATCCTTTCCATAGGAATTGAGAGCAGAGTTTGAGTTTAAGCTGAGTTCTATAGAAATTCTAAGAGATTCTTTTTATCCCCTCTTTAAGTAGACTTAACCCCTCTTTAAGTAAGCTTGTTGCAAGTGCGTTCGCACAAATACACACACACACACACACATGCACATATGCACACACGTGCACACATGCACGCACGCATGCATGCACACACACACACACACACACACACATTTATCTAACTAAATCTTTGCAAATTTTGAAACAAGTGATTGACTCGAAACAATGTTCACTTTATTTATTATAAAGAATTTTACATTCATTGAGTACCTTTGGGTTCTCTATGGACCCATCAACTCCCTTGTTTAATTCTAGGTGGCAACCAAAGTGCAACCCTTGACTACCTATGGATAAATTTCAAGCATAACATCTCCTTGTCTTTGACATGAGATTATCTATTTTTGTAATTCTTGATTCCTTTCCCTTCTTTCTTGAGAATCTTACCTAGCAAACATCTATACAACTAATCAAAAGTTTTGTGTATTGCATTGTTATAGGTGGCACCACCACCATGCCTTAAATTATTGAAGTAGGACGTCTTTGCTCTATAGTGTTATTTCTCCATTCCAAATGGGTAGAGGCCCCCAATTCTCCACAAATCACTATTGCACACATAAGAATATGTTTACAACCTGAACATCATGTTATCAACATAAACTAACATAAGGATAATGCACAAATTTCAACATACATAGGATTACCATGTTATGCATAATATGTGACTCCCTCATGCTTTAACCCTCAAGGACATGAATTCTCTCAATGTTGCCCTAAGTCTTTCATAATACGTCTTGTTTTTTACCTACCAGCCCCTATCAAAGAAAATGTATTGATGCATTAATCTTTGTCCACAGTTTTGCTCTCAAAGTAGCTATTTGAGCATGTAAATGTTGATTGGTAGTGGACTCATATAGAGCTTTCTAGTAATCCCAACCTAGGAGGTTGTGAGATAAGGTATGGGTTCCTTAATCAGCAATGTGGTTGGGAAATATATATCCTTTACTTTCTCCAACCATGGACACTTTGGTAGGGAGATTTTATGTCTTGACCTAATACTAGAGTGGGTGGAGGAGGTTGGCCATTTTTTGGCCCCAACAGCTTTCTATAAGACAGGGCCCAAAAATTGATCAAGGTAATATGCTATCAATTAATGGTAGGAGGATACTTCCAGAAGAGCTCACGGCTCATAAGGTGCTACAAGCTGGACTATAGTGGCCCACTCTCTTTGCACACGCAACCAAATTCACCAAGTGTTGCAACCCCTACCAAAGAGCTTCCATACCCCACAAGAAAGACTATATGCCTCTTATAGGAGTTCTCATGAACCAATCCTTTGAAAAATGGGGCATTGATTTGATAGGAACTATCAGTCCAGTAGAGTGAAAGTGGCAACCAGTAAGGTTGATGCATGAATGACCTACTCTATGATAATGTCATATCACGCTTCAGCCTCCCACTAGAAATTGTGACCCATCGAGAGAACGATTCCCATTCTAATGAGTGAGTTCTTAATACTCCATATAAAGTACCCTCCCTACTACCTAGAGCAAACAATCAAACCGAGAGCTCTAATAAAACTTTGTGCTTCACAATGACCTACACGATAGAGGCCAATTGAAGTGACTAGCCAGAATGCAAACTCACAGTTGTGCTATGGGCAACCACACTACATATACAGTTGTTTGCGACCAATTGCACGCCCTTTAGTCTCGCATGGATGCAATGATGCCCATGGAGTTCATTGTGCTAAGCCTAAGGGTGGCAGTTGGAAATAGAATATCTAAAGAGGCCATCTCTAAAAGCCCGATTGAGCTCAAGAAGCTTGATGAAACAAGACTTAGGGTGGTGTATGGCATAAAAGTTGGAAAATTTCACTAAAAATGATGGTTTGACCACAACATAAAGAACAGCCATGTGGCCAATCTCAGGTACCCAAATATATGCATTACCTTTGTCGTGAACTTTTATTAACCCCTTAGGGATCCACCTTGAGTGACTTATTTGTGTCTTGGGATTTGTTGCGCATCTTCCCCTTCCGGGTTTCCTTTGTTTGGATCCTAAACTAGATTCAAAGTGGGAACTAAGGGTGGAATTGAAGCCATATATTGAGGTGCTCTCCCTGAATTTTGGCTAGCATTGGCTTAGAGAGTAACATTAAGAAGATATTGGCGTCCTTCCTTCTATTGGTTGTGCTGGGGACTTGAATAGATAGAGGCTTGGACCATTGATGTTGTGGGTACAGCTTTGTATTTCATTTGGGGACCTTAGGGGTGATTTCCTTGAAGGATGGTAGCATCGTTGTAATATAAGCTTTCCCATTTGGAGTAAGGAATATGGCACATAGCCCCAACCTTGGTGGGTGGACCCTCGACTCTCTTGTAGATCTAGATGGATGTTGTTTTGGACTTGGATGCCTCTTGGATGATGATGAGATCTGTGACTCCATGACTCCCAATTGAAAGTGGAGCCACAGATGTGCAACTACCGCTTGTCAAGATTATTGTTAATGGGGTTGAATACTCCACATTTGTATTTAGGTTGAATAGATTGCAATGCAAAGGGTGAACGTTTCTGCCTAAAACTCTTGCCACACTCGAAAGTATTCTCAATGCCTGTTCTGAAAGGATCTCTCTCTCTCTCTCTCTCTCTCTCTCTCTCTCTCTCTCTCTCTCTCTCTCTCTCTCTCTCTCTCTCTCTCTCTCTCTCTCTCTCTCTCTCTCTCTCTATCTATCTATCTCTCTCTCTCTCTAATTTTGTATTATGGATTTTAGGAAAATATGGTCAGGGACATTCAATATACAGATAGACATGGAAAATAGTAAATCAGATTTCATTTACTTTCAAAAAACATTCACGTACTACATTCTCTATTTTCTAGATGAATTAGTATGTTTTGGATTTGGGCCCATAAACCTATCATGTCCTCAGTGACTTGCACTTTCAAACTTTCCAGGAATATGGCACACAGCCCCAACCTTGGTGGGTGGACCCCCGACTCTCTTGTAGATCTAGATGGATGCTGTGTTGGACTTGGATGCCTCTTGGATGATGATGAGATCTGCGACTCCATGACTCCCAATTGAAAGTGGAGCCACAGATGTGCAACTACCGCTTGTCAAGATTATTGTTAACGGGGTTTAATATTCTGCATTTGTATTCAGGTTGAATAGATTGCAATGCAAAGGGTAAACATTTCTGCCTAAAACTCTTGCCACACTCAAAAGTATTCTCAATGCCTGTTCTAAAAGGATCTCTCTCTCTCTCTCTCTCTCTCTCTCATTCTGTATTATGGATTTTAGGAAAATATGATCAAGGACATTCAATATATAGATAGACATGGAAAATAGTAAATTAGATTTCATTTACTTTCAGAAAACATTTACGTACTACATTCTCTATTTTCTAGATGAATTAGTATGTTTTGGATTTGGGCCCATAAACCTATCATGTACTCAGTGACTTGCACTTTCAAACTTTCCACCTCTACATCTAGCATGAAGGTGCCCATTATTTCAGTCTCCTCATCTATCATAGTATTCAATTGTTCTTCAACAAGTTTAATGCTAATAGCTACTCCTTCAGCATGATTATTTTCACCTGCAAACTTTTGTTTGCCTATGCCAATTGGTCTATTTCCTCCCCCACATGTCTGGTTATGTTCTCAGACCAAGTTTGAAGCCTTTGCTCCATAGCCTTCTTCTCTGCTAGTTGTTCTTTATATTGCAAGATAGCCTGCTCCATGCTTGCCTTATGTTCATCATATTCTTCCCTCATAAGCCTCATTTCCTGGGCTTTGAAGCGCAAATCCTCTTTGAGATTCTCCACCTGATGTCCCAAGATGTCATTGTCCTGTTTTTGAATTTTCCATTTGTCATACAATGACTCCATTTGAATGCTCTTGTGCTCTTCTTATTGATGGACTGTTTCCAAAAATTCAAGTGCCTTTCTTGCCCCATTATACATAATATAAGTCTAAACTAGAGGTTCATCTTTCGATTCTTTCTCTTGTTTCCCCTCCACTGGAGAAGAATATTCCTTTACCTGTGTCCTACAACTTCATTCATTGGCTTAATTTGTTGTGCTGGGATCTCTTGTACTATGTCAGAGTAAGTGTGGCTTTATTTGCATTTGCTCCTCCTTTTATGGTTCCTTCTTTTCCTCTTTTGACTGTTTAGCTATGGGAACTAAAGTTTTCTTCCTATCTTTTGGGCTATTAGGCCTCCTTGGTGTTACTTGCTGACCAAAGTTTACTATGTTGAATGCTTCTCTTATCTTTGTTTGTGATCTCTCCCATGATCCTATCACTAAAAAATTGTGCCTAGTTTACTCTATGGCCTGTCTCAACATAGATCATATTTCATTAGTAGTATAACCCTTTCCAAAAGCCACAAGCACTGCTCCTTCCTCTGTTACCCTTGTGCATTTTTCACCAAAAAATATCCCTTTGAGTGGACCCAAGGGCTGAAGGTTGATTTAAAAACTCTAAGCATGTCTTGAATGTATTGTGCATCTTTAAGGGACCATCAAATCATCGTAAGATGAATTTGAAGAGTGTATGATTGCGATACTTTTGTTTACATATCTAAGTGATCGCATCTTTGAAGTGTGTGTGAGTGTGCTACTTCAATTTTCATGTGGCAATGATTAGCAAAATCAACCCTAGGTCAGATTTCAAAACTCTAAGCATGTCTTGAATATGTTGTGTATCTTTAAGCGACCATCAAGTCATCATAAAGTTGATTTGAAGAGTGCATGATTGTGATACTCATGTTTGCATATGTGAGTGATACACATCAAATTGACCCAAGGTCAATTTGAAAACATCGGCTAGTTGAGTGATCATCAAGTCAAGCCAAGGTTGATTTCAAAATCTTGGCCATTTGAGTGATTATCAAATCAACCTCAAGTCGATTTGCATAGCCTAATCATTGTGTTTAACACCCTATGCTAGCAATTCTAAAATTGACCCAAGGTCAATTTCAAGTGTGTTCTAGAACATATCTATTTGTGTGCATCTGAGATATCATTCATCTAATTAGATGTGTGTGAGTGCTATAGTGTGTGCAACCATTTGTGTTTGTGTGAGTGATCATCGAGGTGGTTTAACATGGATGTCCATTGTGTTCAAGAACTTATGATATGACTTCTCAAATTGACACAAAGTTGATTTGAGAAGTGTGTGGGAGTCTCTGAGTGAAGGAGATTGTGTGTCTGACAGTGATCATCTAGGAGCTGTGTATGTTGATTTGGAGTGTGTATTAGAATGTGATCATCTAGGTCGCTGTGTATGGAGTGCAAATCGACCTTTTGTTGATTTACAAACCTGTCCAATGTGTTCACCAAAGATTAGCACTTCGCAAATAGACCTAAGGTCTAGTTGCAGTGTGGAGTGATTATCAATGAAATCTGACCCAAGGTCAATTTGAAAATTTTGCCATTAAGTTCAACACCTACATGTTGATTAGGTGTGTCTTAAAAATAGATTTGTTTTTTAGGATGTGTTTTGTGTCTATCTCGTGTCTTATATTGTATTTGTGTGTGTGAATGATCACTGACGTCCATCATATCTCAAAGCTTTGATATTCTCTTACAATATATGTGTGTTTTTCTTGCATTTTTAAATCGACCCAAGGTTGATTTGCAAGTTTAGTTTTCAAAATTATGGAAATACATTTCAAACATCAAATTTAAATTTAAATTTTCATTTTTAAAATTTACTTTCATATTTCAAACTTTACATTTACATCTTAAATCGACCTAAGGTTGATTTACAAGTTTTAGATTTCAAAATTTGAATTTGGATTTCAAACTTTAATTTAAATTCAAATATTCATTTTCAAATTTCATTTTCATATTTCAAACCTAGCTTTCAAATTTCAAACTTCTCTTTCATATCCCGTATTTCAAATTTGTGTGAGAGAGAGAGGTTCATACTTCAAACTTCACTTTCACAGTTCAAATTTTAAATGTAACTCTGACATCTCAAGAGGAACATGGAGCTTACTTGGAGAATATTGGAACACTGCTAAAACTTTAGTTTCAAGATGTCTTTGAGGTAAGCTTGCAAATCCTCTCTTTGTTGTAGATCTTGGTAGGTTTTGCACTTCCAAAAATTGAATCATACATATTTAATGACCAAAAACTTGATGTTTACATCTATCAATGCACAGGGAGAGATGAAGAAGAGAATGGAAAATTTTTCAAACAAAGAGAGATCACAAAAGATGAACTTAGACAATCCTTTTTCCTGACAAGAAAATGGTTTTTCTTTGCTTTTTGAAAGAAACAAAAATTTCGTAACAATCTATCTTCACATTTCGTAGTAGTGGCTAAGGTCTAAAAGTGCGATTTCTTCAGCTTTTATTTTTTGTTAGTCTCTGTTGCCTGGGTGAAGCCGTGCCTTCCCGTATCCACTACTTGCCACCTAATGCTATAGTCAAGATCCATTGCCTCACTCCGTCGTTATTTGAAGGTCTTTCTGTTATGGCAGTGTGTCTGTGTGGAGGTCATTCCCTTGTGCCACTCACTTGTTGCTATAGCCACTATTTGGAGGTCATTTTTGCTATGGACACTATTTGGAGCTCTTTTGCTATGCCCTGATGTTTGGAGGTCGGGATACTGCTATTTATAGTGCAGGTTTGGCACCTCGTCTTCCTTAACTACTTAGTTTGCCCCATTTCAAAGAAGACCGAGAGCACACAATGGCCATATTCCTATGCTACTATTGGTGGTGCTGATGATGATGATGCCGATGCCTTGGAGCTTGGTCTTCTTACTCAGAGAAATCGTGGGAGCACATCGAGGCTAGCAAGGTCCTGGTTGAAAAGTAAAGGGAGGTTGGTGTAGGAGGCTTGGCACAGGAGAGGTGGGGAGGGCACAGGGAAAGAGAGTAGTGTAGCATGAGAGAGCAGTGTAGGGTACAGGGAGAGAGTGTGAGAGAGAGGACACAGGGAGTGTGTGAGACATAGCAACTTAGGGAGGGCACAACGTAGGGAGTGCTATAGGGAGAGAGCATGAGAGAGCATGAGACAGAGTAGCAGCATGCAGGGGAGGAGAGAGTGTGAGAGTGTGGCGTAGTGGCGCATGGAGCATGAGCGAGGGAGAGAAAGATAGGGCATGCCTAGCTAGGGAAGAATTTGAAAACCTCTCCCCCCCTGCCCCCCTTCTCCTCACAGAAATTTAATCTCTCCTTTCCCTTTACCCTGCTTCAAAAATTAAACTCCCCTTACCCCCTTACCCTTTAAAATTATATCCACCCCAAAATTTCCCCTCCCTAGGAACCCTATGAAATTTTCTCCCCCAATATTTTTTTTCTCCCCCACTTAAATTTGAACTCCTCCTCTTTTAAATTTTCACCCCTTGTAAAATTTTTATCACTCCCATAAAAATCTAGTTTCCATTATATTATGAATTTAGGTTTCCATCTTCCCCCCTTTTTGTAAGTTCGACTGTTCACATATTATCACTTTTTGAAAGTTTTGGTTGCACATAGTTTAGGTCCATTGTTTTAATTTAGCCCTTCTAATTTAGGTTATAGGTTTTTGATTACACATTGGTCAAATCAACATGATCAAATTGATTGAAGGTCAAGCAAAAATGAGTAGAAATGGTTTTCTATGTTTTCAAATTGATTTAAGGTCAATTTGCAATGATGGAAGAGATTTGAGGAAGGCACACAACCCCCACACCCCAACATAGACACACACACACACACATGCCATTGATTTGAACGCGATCATGGGTCGACTTCCTAGCTCAAAGGATGTGGTAATGACAATGCACACCTCATTTGCATGAGTGTGCACACACATTCAGAACTCAGAATATGTGGGTGAAGACAATAATGGAACCAAATATTGAAAATCGACATTGGGTCGATTTCAAAACTTTGACCTTGTCATCTTTACACACACACATATAAAACTGAGAACACGTAGTGATGACAACAATGGGACTAAAGATTGCAAATCGACTTTGGGTCTATTTTGAAAATGAGAATGTGCAATCTTCGTAGATAACATACTAGCACACACTCAATTTTCATTGGCTGGAGTTTGCAAAGCTTGTTTTTATTTATTTAAATTGACCTAAGGTCGATTTCCAATGATGTGAAGAGCACTCAAAAAGGCACTAGCACCCACACTCTAGCCTAGACATACACATAGCAAGGGATTGCAAATCAACCTTGCGTCGATTTTAAATTGTGAAGGATGTGGTAATAATGAGAATAATAGCACTTCTCAAATCGACCCAAGGTCCGTTTGCAATACATCTTAGAATGTAAAGCCTAGCCAATGTGTTCAACACCCTATGCTTTCATTTCTCAAATTGACCTGAGGTTAATTTTTGGTGTATGTGGAGGTGTCTTGGAGTGTGTTTGTGTAAAATCCATGAAGTGCAAATCAACCCAAATTCGATTTAGGAAATTAATTTTTTTTTGAATGAATGTGTTTGTGTGTGCATGAGTGAACACCAAATTGACCAAGGATTAATTTGCAAAGCTGTGTTCAATACCCTACTTCTCGAATTTGATGGCTACTTACAAATATATTAATAGATTCAAAACATGCTAGGAGTTTTCAAATCAACCTAGGGTCGATTTACACTTCATGAATGTTTGTTATCATTCACACATACATAGAAATGCATTGTAATACATCTAAATATGCAAACACATTTGTCAATCTTGGGTTGATTCGACAATCACTCACCAACTCGTACATAGATGATCATTGATGATCACTCACACACACAAAAACACATTTACAACATGCTACGAGTTTTCAAATTAACCTTAGGTTGATTTGCACTTCATGTGTACACTCAAACATACATTCAAAGAGATTATACAAACATATAAATACATTCAAAAGCATATCTCCACACACCACAGATTGACCTTGGGTCAATTTCATGATCACTCACACCTACCTATGTAGATGATCCCTCGTACACACACAAACATATTACAAGACACACCTACACATGCTTCAAATTAACAGTCTTTGCTTAGGGTGCTTAACACAATGGTCAAGCTTTTTTAATCGAGCCTATGATAGTGCGCATCTTAGTAAGAATCTTAGATTACACAAAAGAATACATATTGAAATTATTATAATAATATTTTTTTGTATTATGGTGTATCATCCATCTATGCTTCACATACCTAAACTTAATAGTAACACCACTATTGTATTAATCAATAGGAATTCAATGGATACCCAGTAGCAGGAGATGACAAATCCAACAAATGAGACACCAAACCCATTGAACAAGAAAGTAAATCCAACAAATGAGATAACAAACCCAACAAAAATGGTGGAAGGTTCCAATAAATATGTCACCACATCAGAGACAAAGGCTTGAAAAGTCATTGAGATACCTGAATGGTATGTGGATACATATGGAATGGATTATGACAAATGTTTGGGGGATATTACCATGTGGAGCGATAGGGAAGGGATGGCATAGTCTTGGCAAGGTAATTGATATGCACGAGGCTGTTGATAGTAACGCGAATCCATGCATTGCTACTATGATAAAGACTAAGAAAGGTGAAGAAGTAATCACCATGCTGAGAGTGCTCTCAACAGAAGCAGAACAGAAGAGGGAGAGAGAGAAACTAAGAGCCACACAAGTTTTTGGTGGGTGCAGAACACCCTAATCTTCTTTTTCATTCATTTATATATGTGTTTGAGTATTGTACATAACCGGGGTAAAGGCACAATGACCTTTAACCCCCACAACCTCCCACTTAAAGGAAAATGTGCCTTTAAGGGAGAACAACCAATGAGCATACTATCCAATGCCCATCAATACATGATAATACTCAAACCGCTGACTAGGTAGACTCTTCGTCAGCATATCTGTAGGGTTATCATCTGTATGAACCTTGACAAGCTCTATGCGCTTGTCCTCAAATACCTCCCTGATGAAATGGTACCTAACCTCAATGTGTTTGGTCTTTGCATGAAAGACCGGATTCCGTTCTAGCTAAATAGCACTCATGGAATCACTATGCAATGTTGGTATACCTATATGAATCCCCAAATCTCCCACTAGCCGATCAAGCCATATAGCCTCCTTGCAACCCTCTATGGCTGCAACATACTCAGCCTATGTGGTAGACAAAGTAACGCACTTCTATGCACGAGACATCCATCACACTGCACCACTTGCAAAGGTGAACACATAACCAGAAGTGGATCTCCTACTATCCACATGCCCTGCATAGTCTGAATCTGTGTACCCAAGTACATGCACGTCTCCTCTACCAAGGTAGATGCACATCTCCTTGGTACCCTTCATGTACCTCATGATGCACTTTACTACCTCCCAATCCCTCTTTCCTGGATTAGCCATATATCGGCTAACAACTCCCACTACAAATGTAATGTCTAGTCTAGTAGCTATCTTAGCATACATAAGACTCCCAACTGCTGATGCATAAGGAACCTTGGCCATTATGGCCCTCTCCTCATGTGATTTGAGACTATCTGACTCAGTTTCACATATAGAGGCAATGGAGTACTCACTGCCTTCCCCCCCTCCATATTGAAATGCTGCAATACTTTTGTAACATACTCCTTCTGTGAAAGCCAAAGGGGTTTCCTACTCCGATCATGCATGATGCGCATACCAAGAATATGACCTACAAGTCCCAAATCCTTCATATCAAAGGCCTCCTACAACTTGGCCTTTAATGCATCTAGCTCATAAGTATTCTTGCTAGCCAATAGCATATCATCCACATATAGTGCCAGGAGTATCGGGCTATTATCCTTAGCCCTTTTAGTGTAGAGGCAATGATCAATTTCACTCCTTCTAAAACCCTGGGACCGAATGAAAGCATCAAACTTCTGATACCATTCTCTAGGAGCTTGCTTAAGACCATAGAGACTCTTCTTCAACTTGCAAACTAAATGCTCTTTACCCTTTTCTTCAAAGCCTTCCAGCTGCACCATGTAAATTTCCTCATGCAGATCCCCATGCAAGAAAGTTGTCTTGACATCCATCTGCATAAGCTCCATATCCTCTACTGCCACTAGTCCAAGCATGCATCTAAGTGTGGTCATCTGCACAACCAGAGAGAATATCTCACCAAAGTCCACACCCTTCTCTTGCTTGAACCCTTTAGCGACCAGTACCTAGGCACATCATCACCTATGACCTTCATCTTGTAGACCCATTTACATGGCAATGCTTTCTTTTCATGTGGCAAAGAAACCCAAGTCCCAAGTCCTATTCTTCATAAGTGAACCCATCTCTGATTGCATAACATACTCCCACTTGTGTTGATCCTCACACATCATAGCCTCTCTGTAGCAAGAAGGCTCCCCGAAATCAGTAAGCATCACATAGTCTACCCCTAGAACAAACCTATCAGGTGGTCTAGACACTCTAGATGATCTTCTTAAGGGCATTTCAGCTTGTTGTCCCACCTACATATCAGCCACATTTGGCTCATCATTTCCACCAATAGATGATCCATCATCTACCCTTGATTGTATACCTATAGGAGTACTTGGTGGTACCGTTTCTTGCACATTTCGTGCATGGATAGCTTGCTGTCTATCAACATATGCAAGTGGATTCACATCTTGGAAAGGGATTCTCCTCATTTCCACATCCCTCATGAGTGCCTTATGCATCTTCTTCTCATTGAAGGCTACATCATGGCTGCGTATGATCTTCTTTGCTTGTGGATCCCAGAGATGATAGCCCATCTCTCCACTTTCACCATAACCCAGAAAATGCATTTCCTAGACTTAGGATCTAGCGTCTTTCAAAGCTCTTTTGGCACATGTGCATATGCCTCACACCCAAATATATGCAAATGAGAGTAAGAGGGATTCTTGCCACTCCATGCCTTTTCAATAACACCATCCAAATTCTTACTAGGTGATCTATTGATCACGTGCACTATAGTCTTCATTGCCTCAGCCCAAAAACCACCAGAAAGACTTGCATTGGAAAGCATGCATTGCAACCTTTCTTGAATGGTATGGTTCATATTTTCTGCAACTGGATTTTGCTTTGGAGTACGAGGGGATGTGAGCTCCCTCTTAATCCCATGTGTATCACAAAAATGTTGAAAGTCATGAGAGAGATACTCTCCACAATTGTCAGTTCGTAGGCATTTAAGCATTCTACATGACTGATTCTCAACCAAGTCCAGCCATTTCCAGACATACCTGGAACACATCACTCTTTTGAGCTATAGCATAAACCCCATCATCAATGAATGTCACATAGTATTCAGCCCCGCCTAATGACCGTGTAGGCATGGGACCACATATGTCTGAATGCACCAAATCAAGCTTTTCAAACTCTTTCTTTCCCCTTCTTTTATGGGCTGATTTAGTCTGCTTCCCATAGAGACAGTGCTCACAAAATTCAAAATCAAAGAAACTCAAATGCATACATAACCCAAACAACATAAGAGTTTCATCCCATTTTGGCTCATATGGCCCAACTGGCAATGCCATAAAGAAGTGCTTGGCGGCTCAGTTATTGCAACAACATGACCAAACACCCCTGATACATGTAAGGGATACAAAGTCCCACACTTGGCACCCCTGGCCAAAAGCATAGAGCCCTTCTAAATTTTCCAACTCCTAGAACCAAAGATGGTCTGAAAACCAGCATCATCTAGCTGACCCATTAAAATGAGACTCTTAGTCAGCTTAGGCACATGTCTCACATTTTTCAAAATAAATGCAGACCCATTTGCAAAAGAAAACTTTGTCACCTACTCCCACTATGTCACATGCATAGTCATTTCCAAGATGTACACAACCTGTCTTTCCACTGTCATAAGTGGAGAACCATTCCCTATGGGGAGTAACATGGAATGAAGCACCAGAATCCAAAAACCAATCCTGGGAATATGCATCATCTAAAGTGGTAAGCAACTCTGCAAATAAACTAGACATGAAGAGAATGTCATTGTCACTATCATGTGTGATTGCATTGATCTCCTCGATCGTCACTTTTCATTTGTCCTCCCTTGGATTCTCTTCCTTCTGATTTGCACCCCAATTTGCATTCTTTTTCTTATCCTTTTGCTCTCTTTTAAGCTTGTAGCAATCCTTTTTCATGTGACCCTTCTTGTCACAATAGTGACACTCAATGTTCCGTGCCCTGGACCCTGGACTTGCTACGGGACTTCCCTCTTTCTTGAAACTTCCCCCTGGACTATGATCTACCCCTTTGCACATTTAAGGCTGCATCCTTCTTGTTGCCTTCCATTGACTTCCATCTAATGTCCTCGACCAACAAGCTACTAACCACATCATCAAAGTTCAATACTCCACCAGGTGCAAAGTTACTGATATTAGTACAGAAAGTATCCCATGAGGATGGTAATGAGCATAAGAGAAATATTACCCTTATTTCCGCATCGAAATTCAGCTTTTGAGCTTGAAGCTAATTGCAAATGATATTAAATTCATTCAAGTGCAAAGCTATGGATACTTTTGTAAGAAAATAATACGTCTATGCTCAACAGATAACAGGATCTCGTACGCAAGAGAGAAAACAAGATAGTATGGAGAATCAAAAATTTGATTACTGTAGAGCTGATACAATAGATGGCGTTGCCTCCCAACCGTGCGCTCCTGTGAAAAAAGCTTCGATGGCATGCTCGAAACAGTAGAAGACGGAGGCTGGATGCTAAGGAATCAGGGTTGCTGTAGTCAGTGATGAAATGGCTTCACAAGCTTACTCTTATATAGCCACTAGCCGTAGTTGGTTAGGCTCAATTAGGTGACCAACCCAGTCCACCCAAAACGGTCAACTGGAGGTTGATCCAAAAATAGGCCACTGACCATACGATAGAACCAGTGCACAAAACAGAGCAACTGAACCTACGATCACCGTTCGGCCCAAAGCCATCCAGGATCATTTGAGGCTCCAAACGAACCCTGCAACCTAAGAGTGGGCTACCTCGAGAAATGCTTCGTCTACCCTCAGTGCGGCCAGTCAAGGGATGCCTTCCCGTACTTGCATATAGCCTAGTTGGCAGTGTGCCAACTCTATCTGAAGTCATCCAAGCCATCAGGCCACACATGGCCCCCATCTGGTGTCCAAACCAGGACCTACTGGATAACCGAGCTACTCAAATGGCTTCTCCTCATATGGGGGGGCTTACAAGTAGAGTTAGCTAGTTCCCGCGTATTACATGAGAGTGGAGCATTGATATCTAACACCCCCCCTCAATGTCCACCCGCAAGTGAACTTATTTTTTCGGCCCAATGCTGAGTCGATGGACATGCCTCTCCAGCAAGTCTCTTCCAAGAGCCTTCATGAAGATGTCCGCAGCATTCTTTGTAGTTGGACAATACACCAAGTCGACCTCTCCATCCATGATGAGCTCGTGTACAAAGTTATATTGAATCTCAATGTGTTTTGTGCAAGCGTGGAACACCGGGTTCTTTGCAATCGCCATGCAACTCTGATTGTCACATGATAACTGCGTAGGCTGCACTACACCCATGTCCCCCAAAATCCTCCTCAACCACACTGCCTCGCAAGAAGCAAAGCATGCAGATTTGTACTCGGCCTCGGTAGAAGAAAGAGCAACTGTGGGTTGCTTCTTGCTGACCCATGACACAACTCTAGATCCAAGTGAGAAATAGTACCATGTCACTGATCTCCTACTGTCCACGTCTCCTGCCCAATCCGAGTCACAAAATCCGGTCAAGATTTGCCCTTGGTATAGGTGATGCCATAATCAAGTGTGCCTTTGATGTATTTTAGCACCCGCATCCCTGCCCTCCAATGGTTCTCCCGGGGCTTATTGGAAAACCTGTATACCAGTCGCAAAACTAATGTTCGACCGTGTGTTGCATAGGTAAATCAAGCTGCCCACAAGCCTTCTGTACTTCGCTTTGTCCACCAGTGGTGATGAATCCTCGTTTGAGAGCTTCGCATCAACCTCCATAGGGGTACCAACTGTCTTGCACTCAGCCATGCCACATGCCTTCAGTATATCTCTAGCATACTTCAGTTGTGAAATGATCTGTTTTGGCTCTTTCCAAACTTCAATTCCCAAACAAAAATGCATCAGTCCGAGGTCTGTCATTTCAAACTCTCTTCCTAGCAAATGCTTCGTCTGTGAGATCTTCTCTTCATGGTTCCCTGTTATGACAAGGTCGTCCACATAAAGGACCACGATCATACACCTACCTCCTTCTCTGAAGATATACAAATTTGCATCAGATGGCCTCCTCTTGAACCTGTTTTGCAGAAAGTAGGCATCAATTCGCTAGTACCACGCTCGTGGGGCTTGTTTCAGCTCGTAAAGTGCCTTCTTTAGTTTGCAGACTTTACCTTTTGAACCGGGGATCTCAAAACCTGGTGGTTGTTCCACCTTCTCCTTGATATCTCCATTCAAAAAGGCAGATTTCACATCCATCTGAAACACGGGCCAACTTCCCTGGGCAGCTAAAGCCAAAACACTGCGAATTGTGGTTAGTCGAGCTATGGGAGCAAAAGTATCTTGATAATCAAAACCATGTACCTGTGCAAATCCTTTTGCCATGAGCCGAGCCTTGTACTTATCCAACATGTCGTCGAACTTGTACTTGGTCTTGTACACCCACTTGGTTCGATTACCTTGCGTTTTGGTGGTCGATCCACAAGGTCCCAAGTGTTGTTCTTCATTATGGAGCCATACTCCGACTACATAGCCTCCATCCACCTATCATCACCATGTGCCTCTTCAAGACACTTGGGTTCTTCAACACGGATCACTTTCGTCATCAAAGCATAGTTGACCAAGTGTTCCTGGGCCCTTCTTTACTCCTCTAATCTCTTGGACCGGCAGTGTTCGGATGGTTCCTCCTCAATGGTTGGAGGTTCTCTATCGTCCAAAAGCTGCTTTATGCACTTTGGGAATGGCTATTGCCGTTGTGGTTCTGCAGGCTCTTCTTCATCTTCTTTGTCTTGAATCCTCCCAAGCACCATTGGGGAGTTCGGTCTGATTGGTGGTGGTACTGGATGGTTATCCTAGTCCTGGTTGTCTGGGAAGGAAGCATCCTCCTCCAACTGATGCGACTGTTCTAAGAAGACCACATCGTGACTTACAATTACCTTCTTGGTAACAGGGTTATAGAGACGGTAACCCTTTGCCTCTTCACTGTAGCCCAAGAAAATACACTTTCGGCTCTTCGGTTCCCATTTGGTCCTGGTAGCATCAGGGACATGCACAAAACAATCACATCCAAAAACTCTAAAATGTGCAGCTGAAGGTTTCTTACCAGAAAAGGCTTGCAGTGAAGTCATCTCGTTCACAGCCTTCGTTTAGCTATGATTCAAGATGTAAACTACAGTGTTACATGCTTTAGCCCAGAAAGTCTTTGGCAAATCTTTCCCTTTCATCATAATCCGGCCCATTTTGCAGATGACGCGCATCTTGTGTTCTGCTACTCCATTTTGCTGTGATGTATGTGGCGGGGGTTTCTACCCCTTGATTCCATGACTTTTGCAGTAACTTTCGAATTCAGTTGATGTGAACTCTCCACCTCTATCTGATCTCAGCTTCTTCACCTTCCTCCCCGTTTCTTTCTCGACCATTACATGCCATTCCTTGAACCTACTAAAAGCCTCGTTTTTAGTCTTCAGGAAGTATATCCATATCCTTCTACTGTAGTCGTCGATCAGCGTCATGAAGTAGTAGAACCACCCAAAGCTTCCATCTCCATCTTTCCACAGAGGTCCGTGTGAACGAGCTCTAGAGGAGCCTTTGCCCTGCTGGCCTCTTTAGGAAAGGGCTACCGATGCTGCTTGCCCATCATGCAAGCTTCACATACATCGGGCAGATCTAAAATTTCTGGTAGGTCTGCAATCATTCCACTTTTATGCATCTCCTTCAAAGAACTAAGGTTTAGATAACCAAACCTCTCATGCCACAACTTAGTGTTCTTCACATCCGCTCGAGCATTGAAAGCTGAGAGTACATAAATGTTGTTGCACCGTGTACCTTTACCAATGACCTTCCCTAGAAGATCCAGAATCTGTGCACCATTCTTATCAAATTGGAATTTGAGGTCCCGATCCATGATCGCAGAAATGGACAACAAGTTCCTCTTGATATCTGGCACATAAAGAACATTGGACAACTATTTTACAACTCCATTTGACTTGAGAGCAATCGTACCTTTTCCTTTTGCTGGACATTTTGCATCATTGCCGACTGCTACCAGAATGTCATTCCCTACCGGCTGTAGAGAGGTATACCAATCCTTCCGACTGGTCATGTGGCATGATGCACCACTGTCAATGATCCAGGGTTCATCTGTAGGCACATGAACTGCCTCTGTGCAAATCTCCTCAATTGCGACAAATAGCTCTACTGGTACTACCTGCGCGCTGTTGCTAGACTCTTTCTTTACTCCATTCTTCTCATTTGCAATCTTCTTTTGGCACTCATTCTGCTTGTGCCCTGCCTTGTTGCAATAGAAGCACTTGATCTTCTTCTTTCTCTTTTTATCATCAGAAGAAGATGGGTTACCAGAGTCCTTACCCTTACCCTTTTGTGATTTGATCCAGAAAGTCCTCATCTTTTGATGCATCTCCTCCTCCAGAAGCATCGCGCTGAAATCCTCAAAGTTGAGGGGTGGATTTCTGTTCTATGTATTCAGCGCCATAACAAGACCGTCGTACTTTGGTGGGAGAATCCATATGCACCTTCATGCTAGATTCTCACTGGTGATGGTGATGCCAATCGTAGTCATCTGATCGCGCATATTCTTCACCCTGGTGATGAACTTCTCTGTCGCTTCAAACTCAGACAACTTCTCGTTCGCGAGTTGAGTCTCCAGATTCTGAATCCGCATCTGGTTCGTGGTCTCGTACTAATTTTTTAAGACTGTCCATGCCTCCTCCGATGTGGTGACATGTTGAATTAATGCCATGACAGAATCACTAACACTGCAAGCAATAGAACACAGTGCATCTGCATTTCTTCTTGTCCATGCGAGAATCTCATCCGCAGTTGGTACTATCTGTTGTCCTGCATTGGCTGGATCCGATCTCGCAACTGGCCTCACGTCCACCCCAGTAGCAGTGTCCCAAAGCTCATATGCGCTTAGGATGGTCTTCATCTTGAACTTCCAGAGTGGATAGTTAGAGCTGTCCAACTTTTCGCTTTCGCCGAACGGTGGGATTCGCAGTCTTGCGGGCTGGGCCATCTCTCACAATTTGCTCACAAACAGAAACACACTACCAAATCTTCTTGCTAGAGTCCAGGCTCTGATACCATGTAAGAAAATAATAATACGTCTGTGCTCAACAGATAATAGGATCTCGTACGCAAGAGAGAAAACAAGATAGTATGGAGAATCAAAATTTCGATTACTGTAGAACTGATACAATAGATGGCGCTGCCTCCCAACCGTGCGCTCTTGTGAAAGAAGCTTCGATGGCATGCTAGAAATAGTAGAGCCGAATGCTAAGGAATCAAGGTTGTTGTAGCCAGTGATGAAATGGGCTTCACAGGCTTGCTTTTATATAGCCACCAGTCGTAGTCAATTAGGCTCAATTGGGTGACCGACCCAGTCTGCCCAAAACAGTCGACTAGGGGTCGGTCCCGAAATAGGCCACCAACCATACGATAGAATCGGTGCACAAAACAGAGCAGCTAATCTATGATCACCGTTCAGCCCAGAGCCACATCCGAGATCATCTGAGGCTCCAAACGGGCCCCGCAACTCAAGAGTGGGCTGCCTGGGGAAATGCTCTGTCTACCCTTAGTGCGGTCAGTCAAGGGATACCTTCCCACACTTGCATGTAGCCTAGTTGGCAGTGTGCCAAATCTATCTGAAGCTGTCCAGCCATCAGGCCACACATGGCCCCCATCTGGTGTCCAATCAGGACGTCCAATCAGGACCTACCGGATAACCGAGCTACTCAAATGCCTTCTCCTCATATGGGGGGGCTTACAAGTAGATTTAGCTGGTTCTCGCGTAGTTACATGAGAGTGGAGTATTGATATCTAACAACTTCCTCCTTCATGTGCAGCTGAAACAATCTCTTCATGAGATAGACTTTGTTTGAGGTAGTCTCTTTCTCATATGTAGCACACAGCTTTTTCCATAAAGTTTCCGTAATCTTTTCAGTGACTACTGTGAAATAAACTGTCTCCCCAAGATGATGTCTAATGGTAGACTTTGCCAATGCATCCAACTCATTCCATTCATCTGTGGACATATCTGCAGGCTTAGCTGCAATCCCTTGCAACGGTTTTATCTTCTTCTTTTGAATAAGCATATCCCTTATCTATTCTTTCCACAAAGAAAAGCTTGGCCCATCAAATTTTTTAATGTTGAAAAACTACTTTTCAGACATGGAAGAGGATGCCATGATGCAAATAAAGCAAAATCCCAAATGCTAGTGCCTACAAGAGAGAATCACACCAAATATCAGGTGCACCCAAATGTGTATGCCAGAATAGAGTGAAATATCACCAAAACTCAAAGCTCAAAGCATCAAAAGATATAGCTGACTCATGTGCATGTACTATGCATCCATATGAGTAAATCTGGCCCAAAAGAAAATGCCAACTACAATGGCAATCCAAAATGCCAATAAGTGCCAAATGGCTCAAGCATAAACACCGTCCATGGGCATATGCATCAACAATATCTCATCCAAGAGAGCATAACACTATCAGTGCATCACCTGCAATGTGTCAAAGCTATCCCTCAGCATAAAATAGCATCCATGTGCAAAGCATCCATAAAAAATAGCATCCCACAAGGCAGTCTGGGCCTATCAGCACATCTAATAAGGATCACAATGCATCCAAATGGCCTATAAATCATCCACTACAACCCAATGCACACCACAAATGAGCGCACATGGCTCAAACTGCAACCAGAGTGATTTGCATAGGTATGCTCAAGAAATCATGGTCCCACAGTAATGACTGCTACTGAAAATAGAACCTGAGATGGCTCAAAACATGGGCGCCATTGCATAATCAGACTTAGCAAGACAATTTACAAATATCTCTCTTCTGTTGGAACTCCAAAATCCCAACCGATGAGTGAGAAATGGGAGTCAACACTTATCCACTGCCACGTGGCATAAATCTGAGGTTTCAAAACCTTAGAATGAAAAATGCATAACAAAGAGATGAAATCAAATACAGAGAGATCTATAACTCTAAAAATACTCCACCGAATCGCATGAGAACTGACTGTTGAGATATCGAGCTCCACTCGTGATATGCCAGGGTGACTGTTGTGAATTTATGTCACCGACTTGTTAGCTGCAGATGCAGTTGGTACACCGCCGACGAATAATAGCTGGATGATAGCTATCCTTATCTACTCTAGTTTGTGGCTCAGTTAGTATGCCACCTTAGTTAGTTGAGTTTGGTTTGAGACCCACATATAGGGTTCTTCTATTTCTTTGTACTAGAGTTCTTTTGGCTTTCATAACTAAGAAGAGGAAAACTGTTTTCAGCCTCCACCTATGTGTGTATTCCCCCATTGTGTATGTGAGAAAGCCGCAAGTGAGACTCCTTCCCTCTCTCCCACTATCTTTACATGGTATCAGAGCCTTGTTCATGGTAAGGAGCTCAAGAAAGCAAACCAAGTTCGCGATGTCCTGGTAAGAGGACCAGTGTTGCTTTCCTTTTTCGAGTTTGGGAGCAAATCTCTGCAGGTAGCACAGGCACTGAGTGCAAGAGTGCACTGTCTCAGATTGAGATACCCTTCGCGGTGTGGCGAGAGGGCAGTATATGCTGCGGGGCCATTTCGAGGCCCGTTTTGACTTTATTTTTCTGATTCGAGGCCATTTCGGGGCCCATTTTGAAGGCGAAAGTTCTTCGTAAGCACTTTAAAAAAGGCCTTGTTTTTGCTGTGCGACCACTGCTGCTCGACTGGTCGGTGAAAAGTTGCCGCAGAGATTGCATCGTATGCCTGTGTGCAGAGATATTGGGAGTTGCAGAATCATGCTTGTTTCCTATTGATGCAAAATCATCACTAGGAAGTGACTGTGTGGTCAAATACCACTTTCGTCAGTTTTGCAGATCTGCTCGTGTGAGGCAAAAGCTGTGTTTTTCGCAGTGACAGAATATTTTGCAGTGTTCTGTAATGGCGTCTGATTCTCTTTCATAGATTGTCACAGAAAAGCTTGACAAGAACAACTTCCAGGCATGGAAGTTTAGAATGACGAATTTCCTTATGGAAAAAGACTATTGGGAGCTCATTATAGGAAATGAAGAAGAACCAGTTCTTCCTAATGTTCCCAATCAATAGGAAATGCAGGCATTTAAAGGATGGCATGAGAGAGCCAGAAAAGTTATGTACTGGCTGTCTATCAGTATTTCGAATTCTATGATTATGCATATTCAGGATGCAAGTACGCCAAAGGAGGCATGGGATACCTTGGCAAAAATGTACAGCACAAATATGCAAGCCAGGAAAATGCAGCTCAAACAAGAGTTGCACAATGTACAGAGAGAAAATTTGAGCATCAATGACTACCACATGAAGGTGAAGAAAATTGCAGATGCACTTGCTTCCATTGGGTCACTAGTGGAAGATGATGATCTAGTTTCTGTGACCTTGAATGGTCTAGGAAAGGATTATGCACAGTTCCAGACATCCATTGCTGTCTGTGAAAAATTTCTTGATTTTGAAGAGTTTTTTGCTCTTCTAATTTCTGAAGAGCAGAGAAATGGGGGTGCATCTTCTTCAGGAGGAACTTCAAAAGAAACTTTCTTCGAATATGCAGCAAACTCAAGAAAACCAGTCCTATGGAGAAGGATGTGGTAACTCTAGAGGCAGGGGGAGCCAAAGAGGCCGTGGTGGATGGCAGAGAGGCCAAAATGCAAACAACAATGTTAAATGCTACTACTATGGTAAAATGGGTCATATGGCTAAGGACTGCTACAAAAAGTAGAATGACATTATGAATGGAAAATTGCAGCAAGGCAATTATGCATCTTCTAGTAGACAGGGCGATGACAGAAATGAGCATCTATTTATGGTGCAGCACATGACCAATTTTGTAACAAGTGCAGAAGAACGAAATGATGTGTGGTATGTTGACTCAGGTGCATCAAACCACATGACAGGTCATGCAGAGTGGATGCAGGATGCAAGGAAAATGGAAAAACTAGGATTTGTGGAGACTGGTGATGATACTGCACATCCTATTGTGCAGATTGGTAAAATTCCTTTGTCTATGCAGGATGGGAAAAAGAAATACTTGTGTCTGATGTATTTCATGTCCCGAACATCACCAAGAACCTGGTTTTTGTTGGTCAAATGGTTGAGCAGGGCTTGCAGGTCAGATTTAATCCTCATGGATGCTTTGTTGAGGATATGAAAAATAACGGTCACTTGATAGCAAAAGGAAAGAAGAAGGGCACGATGTTTACGTTGGATGCGGACATGCCTGAATTGAGTGCAGCAATGTTTGCACATGGGACCGGTGTAGTTGCAGATATTGATATCTGGCATAAATGCATTGGTCATGTTAATATACAGTGACTTAAATGAATGCAAGCCCAAAATATTGTTGCAGGATTGCCTAAATTCAAGGTTGTAGAAATGCATAAGGTTTGTGAAGCCTGTCAATTTGGAAAACAAGCAAGGAAACCATTTCCTAGGCATGTTCAAGAGAGTAAAAAGCCATTGGAATTAATCCACTCTTATGTGTACTAAAGCTGCATCTATTGGAGGCTGTCACTATTTTGTCACTTTTATTGATGACTTCAGCAGAAAAGTTTGGGTGTATTTTATGAAAAAGAAAAGTGACGTGTTTGGGCACTTCAAAGCTTTTAAAGCTACGGTTGAAAAAGAAACAGACCTGCAAATAAAATGCCTAAGGTCAGATGGAGGGGGAGAGTACCTCTCAAATGAGTTTGCAAGGTTCCTGCAGGAGCATGGCATGAAGCAGCAATATTCATGCAGTCATACCCCACAGCAAAATGGACTTGCAGAAAGGAAAACCAAGCATATTGGAGAGGTATCTTGGGCCATGCTAAATGAAAAAGATCTACCAGATTATTATTGGGCTGAAGTAGTTGCTATAGTAGTTTACATAATGAACAGGACTCCCACTACAGCAATACATGGCATGACGCCAGAGGAGATGTATACTGGTAGGACATTTCTCATTTGAAAATTTTTGGTTGCATTGCCTATGTCCATGTGCCAGATGAGTTGAGGTCCAAGTTGGATCCAAAAGCTGAGAAGTGCATCTTTATTGGTTATTCTCTGCAGCAGAAAGGGTATAGATGCTATAATCCTTCTACTCGTAAGTTTACAATGAGCAGAGATGTTGTTTTTTATGAGATGAGCAGCTGGTATAAACCAGTAAATGTGATGATTGATGTAGATGCACAAAATGGTAATGCTGCATAGAATTCACAACAGCAATCACAAAATATCAGTGGACATGCAGTGTCCTCTAACAGTGGTTCACATACTTCACCATGGACAGGCAGATTGAGATCAGGAGAATCTCCTCAAAGCAATGCAAATAGTGGAACACAGGTATCACAAAAAGGAAAAGAGAAGTAGATCAGCCCATGTTTGATGTGAATGCAGGTCACTCTTATGTGGATGGTGAATCCAGTGGCTCAGGAGCATTGATGATGAGTTGGGTATTCCTTCTGTTGTTACACCTGGAGTAAGGAAGACCAGGGATGTTTTGAGAGCACCTGGAAGTGAGCCTATTTTGCGTAGGTCTACCAGAGCTAGGTATCCTATGGATAGGCTGAAATATGATGGATTTACAGCCATTCACTATGCCTATATGGTCAAAGTGATACAGGAACCAAAACCCACTTCTTTTGAACAAGCCATAGGAAATGAAAAATGGGAGAAAGCCATGGATGAAGAAATGGATGCCTTGGAAGCAAATGCTACATGGGAATTGGTGCCTTTGCCTAAAGACAAAAATGCAATTGGCTGTAAGTGGGTTTATAAGATCAAGCACAATGCAGATGGTTCTGTGAACAAATACAAGGCAATATTAGTTGTCAAGGGGTATGCACAGACATACGGCATTGATTATGAAGAAACATTCAGTCCGGTTGTAAGGATGGCAACTGTAAGAGCAGTCATTGCTATGGCTGCATCAAAGGGATAGTCTTTACATCAGATGGATGTAAAGAATGCCTTCTTGCATGGTGATTTGCAAGAAGAGGTCTTTATGGAGCAGCCACCAGGTTATGTTCATGCTATTCATCCTGAGTTTGTTTGCAGGTTGAAGAAAGCCTTGTATGGCTTGAAGCAAGCACCTAGAGCATGGTCTGACAAGATAGGACAGTATCTTGTCACTATTAGCTTTCGGATTTCCAAGGCAGATTTCTCGCTCTATGTGAGAAAAACAGAGAAAGGGATTATGCTGCTTGTCATTTATGTTGATGATTTGATCATCACAGGTGATAGTGATGAAGATATCCTTCATGTGAAAATGCTATTGAAGCAGAAGTTTGAGATGAAGGATTTGGGAGAGCTGTGTTATTTCTTGGGCATTGAGGTGATTAGATCACCAAGTGGGATATAGCTCTTGCAGAGGCAGTATGGATTGGACATGCTGTTCAAATATGGGATGACTGGCTATAAGCCTATTTCAGTTCCTTTGGAGCAGAATGTGAAGCTGAGCACAGATGCAGGTGAGCTCCTGGAAGACCCTACTATGTACAGACGCATAGTAGGAAGTTTGATTTATATGACTATTACCAAAGCTATGCTGTTGGATTGGTAAGTCAATTTATGCAGGCTCCAAGGAAACCGCATTTGGATGCGGCGCATACTTAGGTATGTGAAGTCCACATTGCAATATGCCAGGGTGACTGTTGTGAATTTATGTCACCGACTTGTTAGCTGCAGATGCGGTTGGTACACCGCCGACAAATAATAGCTGGATGACAGCTATCCTTATCTACTCTAGTTTGTGGCTCAGTTAGTATGCCACCTTAGTTAGTTGAGTTTGGTTTGAGACCCACATATAGGGTTCTTCTATTTCTTTGTACTAGAGTTCTTTTGGCTTTCACAACTAAGAAGAGGAAAACTGTTTTCAGCCTCCACCTGTGTGTGTATTCCCCCATTGTGTATGTGAGAAAGCCACAAGTGAGACTCCTTCCCTCTCTCCCACTGTCTTCACACTGACAAGTAAGGGTTTTTAGGCATCCGAAACGCAATGGGACAGACGGTTTTGGAAACCGTGGTCCCAATCACTAGGTCTAACACACGGACTGAAAAACGTTTTTGGAAACAGAACTATTTGTAAACTCCACTGGAGTGTAAATGATGAGCAACATAGAAGTTTTAGGACCTCCTGAGTCTACCGAAACTGACAAATCTACAAATGGTTGCTCCAAACTTGAGTTCCAACACCCGGGCAGAAAAACATTGAAACTGACACAGTGAGTCAGAAATCCAACAAAATGTTCCCAAATTCAAGAATGAAGGTGTTTCCAAGCTCCTAAAGTGAAATGGACACCAAAAGCAAGCAATGTTGTAGTACCTTCCTATTGGATGCCTTCACTAGGGCCATGGAACATGCCACAACTTGTTCCAACCATGCATGTAACTAGCCTACTCATCCTACCATGCATTTGCCTCTGTCTTGGGTTTGATCCAACTCTGAAGTCCATAGTCTATCCTTCATATAGATCCTTATACCTGGCCGATGTCACTGACCTCATCGCCTTTTCTTAGGTCCCTTCTACTTCCCTCTACTCTACCTTAAGCTCCTATAGATCTTGTCTAATAGCCAAAGTACCAATGTTCCTTCTCTTCTCTTCTCTTCTCTTAGGCATGCCCTAGGTTTCGCTCCCCCATGCTCTCCTCATTTGGGGGCTTACAGATGGGGAGGTGACCTTTCCAACACTTGGTGACACATCTCATCCCAATGCCAACACATCGAGGACATTGCCCTAGCAGCTCCCCTGATGGAACCTTTTGGAACACAATTCAGTGTCGAATCCGATTCTTCACTTTTCAACTAGTGGCTCTTGCTCTTCTAGGTCTAGTCTTGCACAAGTAAACCATCCTAGTACACAGGTCCATCCATGGTAGCACCAGATTGTACCACGACCTTCATTCACATTCCTACCTTCGAATTCAATCAATTTAAATGCCATGATCTTCCAGATGTCCCCCTCTTAATGAGTAAACAACGTGGAGTGTTCCAAGCATCATGCTCTTAGGGTCTGTTTCCACCCGTCCTTCCTCTGGCAAGGTCTACAATAAAAGAACCATCCCAAGAATATTTCCAGATAACTTGGACCATGAACTCTCATTGAGCTCTCAAACAAGTACTCTTATGGCTTCAGTACACTGTGTTCATCACCTTCCAGCCATCTATGTCCGATATTTGAAGAAGTCCCCACAGTTCCTCTTCTACCTTCAAATAAGGCCCATTCCTTCCAATCTCCCATTACCTGAGACATATGAAGAGCAGATTCTCTCCACAGCATGCCATAAATGTTTACATTAATGACATCAAATACATACCAAAATTGCATACTGCCTGTGTGCTTGCACTGAAAGCAAACCATGCACCTGATTGAGGCACATACCAATAACATGTATAATCCTGAACTGCCCCCACTGAATTACAACAATTGCTTCTATTTGAAAACCTAGGGCATTCCCTAGAATCCACCCTTGTGTCAGTATCAACAATAGCTATTGACCTAGAAGATTTCAAGCACTCCATGTTGTCCTTCATCTTCACAAAGTTCTATGACTCCTCGTCTTCCCACATCTCAATGTTAGACATCGACACTATGAGTTCAAAGTTGGCATATCTAACCTCAGTAACACATGGAGTTTGTCACCAAGAATAGGTCTCCGACTACCAAATTAGCTTTGGCTTTTGTATCACCATCTAAATCTGAGTTGGACTCCTTCTTCTTTCTACAATCCTTTGCAAAATCATTTGGCAGGGGATGAAAAAGGGCAACACACTCCCCTTATATAGCTATGGCCTATCAAAGCTAGTCTGTCGGCCAATTGAGTCATCCAGCACAAAGCCCAAAAAGGGCAGTAGCCCACAGCCCCATATATGGGTAGCTGTGGGGTCAGTTGGGCCTATTCGAGTCGACCAATAAGGGGCAGATTGGTCAATAGAATCCAATAGTCCAACAAATTAAGGAGTAGTAGGAGCACTAGTTCACATACCCTTAGACCTACATCCAGGAGGTAGAGGAGTCCAATAGAGGCTATAGACTAAGATCACATAGGGTTGGTGCCTTGGCTATCTTCTGAGTCTACATACGCTTGAGGTGGAGCAAGTGGGCTCAATGTTCTAGAGATATCCAACACATAGTAGAAGTACCTTGCGGTAAGACAAAAGGAACATGCTCTGGTGGGACTTTGGATCTATCTCTTCTGTATTGTGTCCAAAGATTTGAATAGAAATATATTCTTTTTGTGGTTTCTATATCTCACTGGATCATTGTCTATTTATGAGTCTACACATCTATTTACATTACTTAAGAATTTTGTGATTCCACCCACATCACACATGATGTGAGCTCCTAGGCTATTCTATAAGTCTTCCACTGTGCGTACTCTCTATCGATTGGTTTCTAATAAAACCAACCCCTCCAGCTCCCCCTTTATGCGGCTGTGGGCAGCCCTTATGGGGATCTATAGGGTAGCCCTTATGGGGACATGTAGGGCAACCCTTATGAGATATAAGAGGGACATTTTGGCTGACTACTGGCCCTTCAACCAACCCCACCAGCTCCCCCTTTTGGGGACTGTGTGCAACCTTATGGGGACCGGAGTCTCCTTCTCACCAAGGCACAATCCTCCAGTCATGGAAGTCGATTCCCTAGAGCCACTGAATCAGGTTTATCCTTTAGCAAGGTCCCTGACTTTAAGCTCCCACATTTGTGAGTCTCCTACTTGGGTTCTGATACCATGTGTAGTCCACATGATGAATGTCCTCTTTTTTCAAAGTTTTTAATGGGCATTTATTCTTTTTGTCAAAGGGTACTAAGTTTGCGGTTGTGTCCACGATGGGATGTGGTGATTTACAAAAGTCCATAGCCAGTCTTAAACACCATGGTTTCATTACGTGGCATGTACACATAATTAACTCCTACCTCATAACACCTTTTGACATCAATTTCGAAACTTGTCTCATACCCAAATGGATAGAAAACTTTCCATCAAATTAAGGATTTCATCAAGTTTTGTTTTAAATTAGTGTGGTAGTGAAAATAACACAATGCTTATAAGCTTCAAAGAATTGCACTAACTCCCCTACCATGAATTCCATCTCATCCTTTCTTCAGGTCTTAGTATCTAGTGGCATCATGTCAAGGGGCTCTATCAATGGTGGACCCAAAGGTCCTCTTTATCTATTTTACTCTTCTTTCGCTTTGGTGTTTTTTTATCTATTTTTTATCTTTTGATTTCCTTTTTTTTCTCTATGTTTTCTTGCATTGTTTTGAACCGTGTTATTATGTCTACCATGCAATTGATTCCACAATTGCTCAATGTGCTTCCATGTTGTACCTTCCATCCAAGATTTTAAATTGAATCTGGCTTATTTTATTGAAACTTGCTCCACCAAAAACTTGTGTGGCTCTATGTTTCTCTCTCTCCCTCTTCCGTTCTGCTTCCGTTGAGAGCACTCTCAACTAGTATAAGATCTAGCTGAGCATGTTGGATGCCAGCCACCAAAAGCTTCTTCTGAGTAGGAGGTGAAGTTTTATTTGTCTTACTTTCCTTGGAAACTTTGGCAGGAGGAGTTGGTTAAAGAGAGGAAAAATAGGGTCAGAGTTGCCTTTCTCCCCTTGGTCACCTTGGGGCTGCTTTATTTTGAGCTTGAATTTTTAGCAACAAAATACATGACAAAATAGTAGTGTCACAAAAATTTGGCAAAATTATGCAAAAAAGTCAAAAAAGTAAGAACAATTTGCATTTTGGAGGATAAAGAGATATTTTTCATGCTGAAATCAATTATAAAGCAAAAATAGGTCATGCAAAATGGATGCAGGATGCAAGGAAAATGGAAAGACTAGGATTTGTGGAGACTGGTGATGATACTGCACATCCTATTGTGCAGATTGGTAAAATTCCTTTGTCTATGTAGGATGGGAAAAAGAAATACCTGTCTGATGTATTTCATGTCCCGAATATCACCAAGAACCTGGTTTCTGTTGGTCAAATGGTTGAGGAGCAGGGCTTGCAGGTCAAATTTAATCCTCATGGATGCTTTGTTGAGGATATGAAAAATAAAAGTCGCTTGATAGCAAAAGGGAAGAAGAAGGGTAGGATGTTTATGTTGGATGTGGACATGCCTAAATTGAGTGCAGCAATGTTTGCACATAGGACTGGTGTAATTGCAGATATTGATATCAGGCATAAACACATTGGTCATGTTAATGTACAGTGGCTTAAATTAATGCAGGCCCAAAATATTATTGCAGGATTGCCTAGATCTACCAGTGGATATGTGTTCTCTTTTGGGAGTGCTGCAATCACTTGGAGCAACAAGAAACAGCCTATAGTTGCCTTGTCGAGCACAGAGGCTGAATACAGGGGTGCAGCAATGGTTGTGAGGTAGCTTGGTTGCGTAAGCTACTTTATGATATGCATCAGATGGGCCAGTTGTCATTTATTAACATGAGCAGTATACACTTGGTAAATAACCTAGTCTATTATGCTAGAACAAAGCACATTGAGGTGCATTATCACTATGTGCGAGAGAAGGTTCTAGTACGTTTTATTGATTCTGTTTATGTCAGCACAGAGGATCAGGTAGCTGACATATTCACAAAGGCATTGGGTGCAGAGAAGCTACGGAAGTTCAAAGACATGCTTGGTGTGCAGGAATTGGGATTGAGCTCGAGGGGGAGTGTTGAGATATCAAGATCCACCACTCATGATATGCCAGGGTGACCGTTGTGCATTTATGTCACTGACTTGTTAGCTACAGATGCGGTTGGTACACTGCCCATGAATAATAGCTGGATGACAGCTATCTTTATGTACTCTAGTTAGTGGCTCAGTTAGTATGCCACCTAGGTTAGCTGAGTTTGATTTGAGACCCACATATAGGGTTCATCTATTCCTTTTGTACGTAGAGAGAGTTCTTTTGGCTTTCACAACTAAGAAGAGGAAAATTGTTTTCAGCCTCCATCTTTGTGTGTATTCCCCCATTGTGTATGTGAGAAAGCTGCAAGTGAGACTCCTTACTTCTCTCCCACTCTCTTCACAACAATATGTCCAACTTGTGCCATGCTTCAAAAGGGGATTTCAAATCTAAAATGTGGTGTACATAGTTATCACCCAAACCTAATGCAATGATGGCATAGGCTTTCTCAATTCTCTTTGCATCTGCAAGTGTAGAAGTAGAGTCAGTGGCTTTTCCTGTACCTTTTGTTGTAGTTGATTCACCTTCCTGAGAGGTTTGAGTTCCTTCCTTGACTAAGTCCCATAGATTTTCCTTCATAAGCATAAACTTTATCTTCATCTGCCAAGTATGGAATCCTTTGCCATTGAACTTGTCAGTTTTATAAGTCGCCATGAGAAAGTCTTAAAGTTGTTAGGCAGTGTCTACTCTCTTACAAAATGAATAATTTTGTGGAACAAAGAAATCTCCCTCACCATAAAAATGTAGATTGCTAGAGATAAATTCAAAGAATCCTAATTGTTTAGCATATTCATACCCTGTTGGCTTCTCCCAAAGTTTCTTGCCTGGGATCTTCTTCACTTTAAATTTTGTCCTTCTCTTACTTTTCTTCAAGTGATTAGCATTAGAAGAACCTTGAGAGCTTGGCATTTTGATGACAAAAGATCAGTCCCAATTGAATTTAAAATTGAAAATGCATTCTCTGATTTGTACTTTGGCATTACTTCAATCCTCAAGCATCACCCTAGCATTTACTCTAGCATCAAATGTCCAAAACTGTCAAAAATGCATTGCAATAGACTAGCTCAACTTGGAGGGCACAATTCACACAACTAAAGAAGATTTTGAGAGGGCTTTCTATGCGAAACTAAAGCTTGAATACCCAAGTAAGTTCACCATAGAGCATTGCTAAAATAGTGCACTTTTTGTATGGGAGAGTTGCGCCTTCTTTGATTGTATTTTCTCTAAGTTCTCCTTGACCCAGCAAGCATTAGCCTTCAAAACTCATCAGCAGTAGGCTCTAAGCATGGGCCAGCTTGTGCTAGGAGGGATCAAGCAATGGTTAGCAGAAGAGAACAATTGCACATTTTTTTATCTCAGCTTGCTTGAATCAGTGCAGGTGGAATACACCATATCTAGGGAAATGCTCTGGGCCAAATGAGCACCCCATAGTTTAGAAACTCTAGCTAGAAGGGCTTGGCAAAAGTTGCAAGGAATGGAGAGAACAGAGCTAAGCAAATTCTAAGAAGAAAGGAGGAAGAAAGCTCAAAAAGAGGTGTTGGAGAATATGATGAGGTGGCACTACCAAAATGAGTTCTACAAAGCGTACCAGCTCTGATACCAAATGTAGAGGAGTGTGGGGTAGAAGAGATGCATCATGGCACAAAGAGTGAGAGCACAAGTGAGGCAAAATCCATGTATTAGAATGAAGGAATGACCTCCATTTTATAGAAAGAGAGGATGGTGTAGGCACCTCCCCTAAATCAGTGGCAATCAGTCCCTACATCAGTGGGACTAGCCTAAATCAAAGGAACCTCCCATGTGAGGGTCTGTGACTTACGTCATCACTTAGGTCACACACTAGACACATCATAGCACTAGATGTGCCTCTACAACACACACACACACACACACACACACATGTAACTCCCCTAGATGCATACATGCACCATAGAGCAAGCCCTTGACCATAGTTATCCCAACACCAACACCCCCTCTCACCGACACATCTCAGACCAATACTAACACATCGATGATCTTTCCCCAGTAGCTCCCATGATGGAACCCTCTGGAACAATTTGATGTCAATGCCAGTTCTTGGCTTTTCAACTAGTGGCTCCTACTCCTCTAGGTCCTTCACAGTAAACCATCCTAGTACACCGGTCCATCCACGGTAGCACCTGATGGCCCCACAAACTTCAATCACATTCTTGCCTTTGAACTCAAGTAGTCCAAGTGGCATGATCTTCTAGCTGTCCCCCTCATAATGAGTGAACAATGTGGAGTCTTCTAGGCACCATGCTTCAACCCGTCCTTCCTTTGGCAAGGTCTACAACAAAAGAACCATCTCAAGAAATGAAATCCCAAGAATATTTCCAATTAACCTAGACTACGAAGTCTCACTAACCTCTCAATCAATTACTCTTTTGGCTTTAGTACACCTTGACCATCACCTTCCAACAATCTGTGTCTGAGATTTGAAGAAGCACCCACACTTTCCCTTCAACCCTCAAAGAAGGCCCATTCTTTCCAATTTGGCATTACCAGAGACATATGAAGAGCAAATTCTTTCCACATCATGCTATAAAGGCTTAAATTTAGAATATCAAGTACATACTAGACCGCCATACTACTTGTGTGCTTGCACTAAAAGCAAACCATGCACCACATCGAGGCACATACCAATAACTTGTGTAAACCTATACTACCCCCTTTTGAATTATAGCAACCACTTCTACCTAAAACCCTAGGGTACTCCATGGAATCCACCCTTGTGTCAATATCAACAACTATGCACCTGGAAGATTCCCAGCACTCCATGTTGTCCTTCACCTTGACAAAGGCCTCTGACTCCCCGTTGGCCCACATCTCTAACTCAGAGACATCTTCACTATGGCTTCTAGGTTAGCATATCTTACCTCAGTAACACATGGATATGTCAACAAGAACAATTGTATGATCACCACATTAGCTTTGTCTTTTGTGTCACCATCTCAATCTGAGTCGGACACCTTCTTATTGTTCTTTTGATCCGCCTTCTTCTTTTTGCAATGCTTTGCAAAATGGCTCGGCATGTCACAACAACAAAAACACTCTTTCTTTTTCTTCCTCTTCTTTGATGTGTCCTCTTCATATCTAGAATCATCCTTCCTTGGCTTTCCACCGTTAGGCTTTCCCTTTCCTTTGCCAAGAGTATCCTTTGCCAACAACACCTTGTCATTGTTGTCACCATTATAAAGCTTCTCCCTAGTTGCTTCCTAGAGCCGTAATGGACCCAACTCCTCAAAAGTCAAAGGTTTGGTCCTCTTTCTTATTGTCAAAAGATTTTGAAACTCCATGGTAGCCTCCTCAGTACCATCAAGGCCAACTAGCACGAGTCCACCTTCTCACCAACCAATGCTAGTTGATCCCTTACCACCTTGACCTTTGTCAAGTGGTCATGTACTGAATCTCCCTCATCTATATCCAAGTTGTAGAGTTGATGCTAAAGAAGCAAGATCTAGTATGTATTATCTCTCTCATACAAATCCTTCAAGATAGCCCATGCCTCTATTGATGTGTTGGTCATCTGGATGTGAGGAAGCACAGAGTTTGTTGTAGTCCCTATGATGAATGTCAGGGCATGGGCATCTCTATCTTCCCATGCTTTGAGTTCCTCTCCATCTATTGATATGAGTATCCTCCCATTGTTGTCCATGGCAGACTGCTATTCCCACAACCAACCTTCTGTAGACGAGAACTATGTACACACGTGACTGTAACACCCTCCTTCTTGTAAGGGCATTGTCCTTCAATTGTGGAAGCCAATTCGCATGCGCCTCTGAATTAGGATCATCCTTCAGGAAGGTCCCTACCTTCAGGCTCCCACACTTGTTGTGAGCCTCTTACTTGGGCTCTGATACCATGTTAAAAAATCAACCAACTAAGGGTATGCATAGCAGAAGGCTGATAGAATAGCCTAGGAGCTCACACAGTGTGTGTGGTGGGGTGAGAATCACAAACTTTTTAACTTATGTGCTTCAAATAGATGTGGAGGCTCATAAATAGACAATGATCCAATCAAATATAGAAGCTACTTAAAGAATATATTTCCAACCAAGGCTATGAACACAATACATTAGAGATAGATCCAAGCTCCACCAGAGCATGACCCTTTGATCTTACCACCACATACTTCTACTATCTGCCAGATATTTCTAGACCTTGAGCCCCGCGTGCTCCCACCTCGAGCTTATGTAGACTCTCTGTCCTTTGACCTCAACTTCTTGCTAGCCTAGGAGACAATCAAGATACCAGCCTTAGTAAATCTCAGTCGGCAGCCACTTCTCTGCCTCCTAAAAGTAGGCCTAAGGGTATGTGAGTAGTTGCTCTTATTGCTCCCCAATTTTCTGGACTACTGGATGAGTGAGGCACTAAGCCTCCCTTTTATAGGCACCAAGGGCCATTACAATAGCCGATTGGGCTTGGCCTAAATGGTTGACTTTGTAGTCCCTTCAACTGACTCCATGGTCCCCCTTAAATGAGGCCATGGGCCGCCTTTATGGGTAGTGGGATGGTTGACCTAGTCGGTCAACTGACCAGCCTTCCTAGCCCTATATAAGGGTAGGGTAGCCCCTCCTTCCTTGCAACACTTTGCCCTTTGTTGTGTTTCTATCAGGTCCTCTTGCTAGATTTTAACCTACTCATAGCCTTGCTCATCCTAGGTGGCTCTGTGGCTCGAGATTCTCTTCATACTTATTGCTCTAGATATGCCATCTTGCTAGCCCATTCCATCCCTTGGATGCCTTGCCATTTGCATTGTCTCTAGCGCCATCTATTGCAGCCTTCTATGAGGTGTTGCCCATGTGGTAGCGGCCTCTCTTTCTCTTCTTTGGGCATATCCTACCCTAGGTCTCCCTCCCCCATCTCTCCTCATTCCTCCACCCTCAACTCGGCCACTCTCGCTCGCAGCTCCAGCCTCCACTGCTCCACTCTCCCTCCTTGCTTGAGGCCTTCAACTACTCTCCCTCCTTGCTTCATCCCTCCATCTACTCCACTCTCTCTCCTTTCTTCATCCTTCCTCCATTGCTTCTCCACTATTCCTCCTCCTACCTTTCTCCACTCCCTTCTCTCTCTTTCTCCACTCCCTCGTCCCCCTTCTCTCCACTCCCTTCTACTCTCTCAAACCCCTTCAAAGTTCAGCCCCACCTTCTCTCCACTCTCTCCCTCTTCTCTCATCCCCCCCTCTTGTCAATGGCTCCTCCCCATGGCCTTGAACAAGACCACAAATCTGAGTGGTGGAAGGAGGTCAAACTTGGACGCCTCTATGACAAGTCAAAAGGAGGAGCACGCAAGGGTTGTTTGGTTTGGAGGATGCAAAAAATTCATAACTCCAAGATTTCCTCCACCCATTGGTGGGAGGACTATGGGTCAGATGCTCTAGTGTTGGAGCATTTGGCAATTTGTATACTCAACCAAGGAGCTAGCTCTTCACCCATTGATTGGTTGTGGAGAAATTTTTAAAACATTGCATCCAAAAAGAGGAACAGGCTTGGGTGTTGTCTTTGTGCCAACGTGGACTTAGGTAGAACAGAATGTGTGTGTAGAGTAGTGGCAAAGCTCCACTTGTGCTTGCATAAAGCTAGAAATAATCCCTCTTAAAAATCCAATTTGCATGTTCTACATGCAAGTTCTACATGCGAGTTCTACATGCAAGTTCTACATGCGAGTTCTACTTGCAGCTCCTACATGCAAGTTCTACATGCAACTCCTACATGCGAGTTCTACTTGCAACTTCTACTTGCAACTCCTACATGCAAGTTCTACATGCAAGTCCTACTTGTAACTCCTACATGCAAGTCCTACATGCAAGTCCTACTTGCAACTTCTACTTGCAACTCCTACATGCAAGTCCTACTTGCAACTCCTACATGCAAATCCAACATGTGAGTTCTACATGCAACTCCAACATGCAAGTTCTGAGAGAATGTCTTACAATTCCTACATGCAAAGAGAGAAGCTCTCCAACTTGTATAAATACCCCATAATGGAATGAAGCCCACACTCTTTGGGGCATTGTGTTGAGTTCTACTTTGGTATTCCAAGCAATTGTCTCAAGTGTCCATGCTTCCTTGTACTCCACAACCAAAAGCATGTCCTAACTTTGCAACTCCTCCTCCCCTCTCCTCCAACCTTGCAACCCATCCTCTCCCTCTCCTCCACCCTCCTCCTCCTCCCTTCTCCTCCTCCCTCCTCCTCCTCCTCCCTTCTCTTCCTACCTCCTCCTCCTCCTCCTCCCTCCTCCTCCTCCCTCCTCCTCCCTTCTCCTCCTCACTCCTCCTCCTCCTCCTCCTCCTCCTCCCTCCTCCTCCTCCTCCTCCTCCCTCCTCTCTCTTCTTTTCCCCATGCTCTTATACCTTCTTCCTCTCCCACTCCTATGCTCCCCCTAAACCCTTAGTTCCTCAACCCTTAACCTCCATGATCTACGAGGGAGACGAGTTCTCCACCATATACTCTACCCTGAACCTTGGATCCTCCTTCTAACCCCAGAACCTCCTTCTAAACTCTCGAACCTCTCTCTAAACCTTGGAACCTCCTTTTAAACTTGGAACCTCCTTCTAAACCTTGGAACCTCCTTCTAAACCTGGAACCTCCTTCTAAACCTTGGAACCTCCTTCTAACCCTTAAACTCCTCCTAAACCTTGCAATCCCCAATGAAGGTGAAAGCCTTCATTACCTCAATCATGATGATACAAATTCCTTTTACACATGCATGCACTATGTTTGCTTACCACACTTAAGCCTACGTCTCTCACCGGAATATGACTCGAGGTCCTAAGCTACACGTATACTACAAACAACAACCTGGATATATCTGTAGGTGACAAAAAGCCTCGGAACCCTGCATACTAAGAATACCCTGCTCTTCCTACAGAAGCCGTGGGAAAGAGCCAACATTTAGTGCCGTTATCGGGGAGACTAGCGTCTCAAGTAACGAGTAAACATACGTAGGTATGTGTAAAAAACAAACTACTTCGAACTTTCATGAATCACTCAAGAGCTAGGAGAGCTAAAATTTTTCCAACTCAAGTAAAATATATATATATATTTATATTTAAAAAAATAATTCCTAGGTGAAACTCTTCGTTATCGGTTTAGGAAAATGCATGTTTTCTGGAAAAACAACACCTTAAAAATAAATCAGATCATGTGATGGTTGTCAGAGTGTAGAGCCAGAAATTTTGAACATTTCTCCTTTTTATGGAAACACATTCTGACACAACCACCAAAAGTTATGGGCAATCAATGATTAAAGGTTTAAATGCCATAACACAACAAAAAATTTGAAACCACCTCCCTAGTCAAACATGGACAAATTCAAAACTGCACATGTATTTGACTACTCAAAAGTGGACAAATTCAAAGGCCACATGTGTTTGACTAAATCCATAGCTCCCCCTCCTTCCCTATAAAAGTGCACCCATCCCTCTCATACTTCACCTTTCACATCTTGCCTCCATTCTCTTCCCCATTCCGAGCCTATGCAAGACACTCCTCCCTCTCCATCAACCACCACCCTACTCCCATCCTCACATGGTGAGTTACCTCGCAGAGCAATAACCTAGCCATCCACCCACCGTCCATTCGTCCTCAACAACGACCACCACCCTACTCCCATCCTCACATGGTAAGTTACTTCGAGCCCATCTCGCAGTGATAACCTAGGCATCCACCCACCGTCCATTCATCCTCAACAATCCCGTTACATTGAGAAAGACTTGGAGAGCGTTTAGGTGACCATCTCTTCCTCCCTTTGGATTTCCGTCAAAGTTTTCCGTCCGTCAAGTTTTTTTCTTTTTTCCTTTTCTCCCCCTCCCCCTCCACCATTTCCCCCTGCATTTCCCCTCCTTTCCCGCCCCCTCCCCCCCTCCTCTATCTCCACTCCCCTCCATCTCCACCACCACCCCCCCCTCCTCCATCTCCCCCTCCACCACCACCCCCTCCCCTCCCCCCTCCTCCATCTCCACCTCCCCCCCTCACCACCACCCTCGCCCCCCCCCCTCCATCTCCACCACCCCCTCCACCCTCCACCACCCGCCCCTCCCACCCCCGTCCCATCTCCACCCCCACCCTTCCCCCCCCCCTCCCTCTCCACCACCCCCTCCACCACTCCCTCACCCCCTTCACCACCCCCCATCCCCCCCCCCTCTCGATTCCACACACCCCCCCCCTCCATTCCACACACACAACCCCCCCTCTCCACCCTCCCCTTTACACCCCTCCTCCCCCCCCCCCCTCTCTCTCTCTCTCTCTCTCTCTCTCTCTCTCTCTCTCTCTCTCTCCCCCTCCCTCTCTCTCTCTCTCTCTCTCTCTCTCTCTCTCTCTCTCTCTCTCTCTCTCTCTCTCTCTCTCTCTCTCTCTCTCTCTCTCTCTCTACCCCCCTGTCGGCCACTCCTCTCCCCACATTTACCTAAAGGGCTTTAGCCCTTACCTATTAGTAGTAAGGGCTTGCTGCTTAGGGCCAAGGCACCCGCAGTGGCGCCTGCCAGCAAGGTGACGCAACCCGCGACGACGCGCCAACAACGTTCGCCACAGCGGCGGTGCCTGACCCTCCCTCCTCTCCACCTGCCTCCATTCGCAAACCCCCCCCCTCTCTGATGCCACTACCTACGCGACCCCCCCCCCCCCCCCCGATTTTTTTTTTTAATTTTATTTTATTTTATTTTTTAATTAATTTTAAAAAAATAAATAAACCTAACCTAACCTAACTTGACCATAGGACTAACCCTACCTAGGTTAGTTTACACCTAGGTTAGGTTAGCTCTAACCTAGGTTAGTTATTTAACTCTCAATTAGTTAGTTACAGCTAGGTTAGTTTAACTGTTAGCTAGTTAGACTAACTAGATAGTTAGATTAGTCTAACTGTACTAAAGTTAGTTCAAATAATTATGGTTAGCTTAGTTAATTGTAGGTAGTTTTAACCCATGGTTAGGGTTATAGGCTAGTTAGACTAACTAGAATTAACTTGGTTCAAACCCCTCAATTGGACTTAAAGTCCATTCACACCAACCTTAAGACCAAGCCCCCTCCCCAAAAAGGCCAATTTTACCCCTACTTCAACACTTCGTATCGCACCCGTTTGGGACCCAAACTGGGTGAACCAAAATTTCACACATGGAAACACCACACTATGGGGCATTTTTCCAACCCATTGCACACCATTTTGTCATCCCTAGCACTCGCTCATTCGTGCCCCCATGTGGGCCTCGTTTCACACTAATTTACTCGTATCTTTACTGTGTGACCTTCGATTGACGATCCATCTGCACCGGCACATTTCCCTACATACATGGGACAATCTTAGTCACATTATTAACACGACCGTCCCCACAACTCTAACCCTCCAAACACTACATCAACACCTGCACTTGCGGCGACAGAGACACCCTTTGCAACTCTCACCCAAACTGCATGCAGCTATGCTCCAGCCAATGCCTCCGACTCTAACGCTCACCAAATCCGCATACAACTCCGCTGCAACCACTGCCTCCGAAAATCCTCTACCCCAATTCCCCCCCTGAAATTCAAGAATTCCCTTTAACTCCTCCATGCCACAACATGGTTGGATGCCGTCGCGACACGATGATGGGGATATTGACCTTGATGCAGAGGCTGACAATTTCTTTAATTGTAGAAATAATAACAATCAAGGTAGGCGCCCCTTGGGAAAATTGGAACTTCCTACATATAATGGTAGGGGAGATCCAGCCCGTTTCCTCCAGCATTTTGATGCCACATGCTGAGCAAGTAGAGATCAATCCCATGAAACCAAGGTGGCTTGGTTTCCCATGGCCTTAACTGATGAAGCGTCTGAATGGTACCTAGACCTTCTAGTGAAAGAGCGAGCCACATGGAACCTGCTTCAAACAGAATTCAAAAGGGGCTTTCAAACGGAGAGGCTACAAGATGATCCCGTTCTCCAACTAAGCAAGATCGAACAAGGCCATCGAGAAGATGTACGCATGTACCTAGGCAAGATGAAAAGATTAATCGCCAAATGTGACCCACGCCTCGATGCAAAGTACCTCACGGCCTGGTTCATTGCAAGACTAAGAAAGAAAATCCAGAAGGATATGAAAAAGATTCGCAGCTATGAAACGTTCAGTGCGGCTCATGCGGCAACCATTGACATCGAGGATGGAATGATCAACTATGACGCCAGCAGTGATGATGGCAAATCCAGTGCACGAGATAAGTGCTCTAAAAAGGGCAAATCCAAGTCCACTGCCAAACATCAAATGAACATTGCCTAGAGGCCATGGCCATGAAGCTGAAAGAAGACATGATGCAGGCCATGGAACAAAAACTCACTTGTCTAGCCGCCAACTCACACATTTCCACGGTGAGAAAATGTATGGTGTCCACACTGCATGGCCATCATACAGCAAATGAGTGCCCAGTCCTAAGATTCAGGATCACTGCACAAGCAAATCCACTGCCATGGTTGTGGTGCCATATCTCTGTCGTCCGTGGCCATGATGAAAATAGTTGCATCTTCAACATGCGCAACAACCCACCTTGACCTCAACAATACCAAGCGGCACCCATGCCAGTGTATAGGCAAGCGGCACTTGCACAAGCGCCCCAAGCTCCGAGACTAAATCTTGTTCCCGTTCGGACACAAGTCCCACAACTACTCAGGAATCCAAATCCACAACCATATCCAAGAGCACCAAATCCAGCTCCTCAAGCAGTTCCAATACATCAATTACAAGTCGAAGAAGTAGACTCAGCATTCTAGTATGAAGCAGAGTACCCAGTGTACTATGTAGAAGGTGCAAAGGGTCTAATACTAGTTTATGCAAATCAAGTACATCCCAACACATATTGAGCACCAATCAAGTGCTACGGTTGTGGAGAAAATCACCGAATCGAAGAGTGCCCTCATCGTGGTAGCCCCGCTACTTTCCAACCACTCTATAGAGATTGTGGCATAGGACATGCTTTTATGGATTGTCCCATAGAAAATAAGGTCCCACAACAAACAGAGGTTAAGCTTGACATCCCAATCGGCATCATTGGGGTGGACCATCAAAGCCTAGGGCCGGCAAGCATAATATCACAACCTGTGAATGTAATTACATGCCAACAGAAAGAGGCCACCAAGGACCCTAACATTCCAATTCAACCAAAGTGACTTCTTAAAAAGAAAGCACAAGTGCCTCCACCTCTGCCAAGCAATGAGCAGCCAAGCTCATCCACATCAGCTCCCTAGCCTCAAATAAAAGAAGCTCCATACCCAAATGCAGAAGTGGAGAAGGCTCGTTTTCAGGCACTTCAACAATGGGTACAAAAGGAACAAGCTCAATTTGAGGCTGAGAAACAAGCTCAAGATCCAATCCATGACTTGGCTCAACAAAGTATTGATATTGTACTCGAGCCTCTATTCCAACAACAGACTCCACAACATAATGTACTGCCACATCAACCTGAAGGAGCTGCACTCTCTAGCATTTGGAGTTGCCCTATGTCAATTCCCATCAGAATCCTCCTACAGAATTGTCCCAATCTCTAGGAGAGTTTCAAAGGATGGATTGAACTCGCAAATCTCCCTCCACCTATGGACGACATCGAAGATATCCCTGTGTGAATGGGTGAGAGAGATGACATACATAACATTATTGTGCCTTTGATCCACAAGGCATATAATGAAGTCCAAGCCATAGTGGATGGTGGAGCAAGTGTAAATGTCCTATCAAAGGAGCTCTACAATGAATGGGGTCTCCGACTAATGCAAAAGGCTGATTTCAACATACGCCTTGCCAATGATTCATGGGCTAAACCCTTGGGAATAGTGAATGGTGTGTCAACAAATGTCACAGGAGTCCGCTTTTCCCTTCAATTCACAATCTTGGATCTCCCCAAAAAATCCTATCAAATCTTACTAGGACATCCTTGGTTACAAGAAGCATCAGTCCTCCATGACTGGGGAACTGATAAACTGACAATCCAAAATCGCGACACCGTAGTCAGGGTGAATGTGGGGATAGGAGCTATAAAACCAATTGTGCCTAGAGCATTGGATTACACATCTTCAACAAAAATCTCAAGCAAATCAGCTCCCCTACAACAGCATGCCATAGCGGGCGATTCACAAAAAGCAATGTCAATAACTAGATACAAACATTGGCAACCATCGACAACTGCCATTCATTAGATCCCATCTTCTCACAAATAGATGCTAAGGTGCTACAGGTAGATCCTCCACTCACACATGAAGAACCAATCGATCTAGAGATGCCATTCTTTATGGCTGACCTCCGAGTGGGATAATGAACGTGAAGAAGGTACCCATACCAATGATGATTCAGATTTTCCTTGGGACCTTGAAACTGAGGCTAAGAATGCTAAAATTGAAGATCAAGTCTATGACAATGACTTAGCCATTCTGGATGCCCTAATGGCAGTCAAGCTTCCAAAAATTGAACCTCCAAAGTTGAATAATAGCAGAAGATCCCGCAAGAAAGCTAAAGAAGGAAATCACAGAAAAGCCAAGGCTACACACTTCAATGAATTCGAACGAGTCCAAACAAGGATCGTCAAACTGTATCTTGCAAAGCCAGCTCCCTCAAAATTAGAACCACCACCTCTTGAATGGTCTGCTGAGGGACTGGAAGGAGTATGCGCAGCAAATGAAACCTTCCTAGGAAACACCTTACTAGTGGAAAAGTTACCCCACAGTTCCCAACGTAGGAAGTTTTGAAAATATAAGCCCCATGTGCGGATGAAGCTCAATCAAGAGACTTCATAAAAAGAAAGTCAAAAAGACCCTAAAAATTTGTTAAATGAAACTATGCCACCCAATACACATGACACATGTCAAGCTAGTTCAACACCATCAAAGGCCGATCTTTGAGAAGAGTCGGAGTACTTCAAGAATTACACAAGTGGCAGTGCACCAATAGCAATGCCAAGACCACTAAGAGAATCTAAAGTTCAAGAAACTGATAGCATTGGAGAAACTCCAACCTATGAGGGATCAACAAAAACATGCACAATAAACCTCGCCCATGAAGGGGAGGAAGAAAAACTAGTTTTCATTGGGAAACAATTTCGACAAGAAGATGAAACCAAACTCAAAGCACTCCTAATGGAATACCGTGACTACCTAGCATGGTCATACAAAGAGATGAAAGGAATTTCACCAAATGTGGTAGTATACACGATACCTATAAGGAAAGGTGCTCACCCTAAGGTATGTGGACCTTATCGCACAAATCCTAAGTATGGCACCATGGTTTATGAATGAGCTGGAAAACTTTCCTGGATGCCGGATTCTCATCTACGAGATAGAGCACACTGATTGGATTTCACCCATCGTCATTGTGCCTAAATGCAACAAGAAGCTCAGAATATGCGTAAACTTAAAGAATGTGAATGCTGCCACAACTTAAAGAATGTGAATGTATGCCATAATTAGGGATCACTACCCCCTACCCTTAACAGAAACAAGGTTGGAACAAACACCATATTAGAGAATTTGGGAAAATCCTGATAATTTGGGAACTTTTGAGGGGTTGTAATTATGTAACATTCAATGTTTTTCATTGATTTTTCCCATAGATTTGGTAGTCCATCCAAATCTCACAAATGTGCATGGTTTGCATCAACATAAATAAAATGCCAAATGTTGAGGTTTTGACCAATGCATGGTATTTTTTGAGGGTTTGCAATTACAATGCATTGACTGCACTCCATTGACTTTCTCCCTGGATTTGGCCATGTATATGAAACTCACAATTTGCAGTGTGCCTATTCTACATTAGCCGAGAAAAAAACATCATATGTTTGAGTTTAACGAAGCATTTTTTTCCTCTTCTCGAAAAAAGGTGGTGTTCAAAAACACCATTTTAGTTTAGTTGGAGAAAAAGTAAGAATGCAACACTAGTCCTTGATATTTTGTCGAGTGTGCAAAACTTGCAACCACAAAGCAATGGTCTACAAAAAAAAAGATAAAGAAAAAAGATCAATATCATACCTTCCAAATATTTGTCAATATTCAATTAAATTATCATTGTGCAAGGAAAAAAAAGTCATGCTTTTCAAGTACCTTCACTCCATTGTGGAGTCAGCATCACAGTCAGAATCTATTCTATGAGACAAATTGGATAAAGCTCGCTTGCGTGCAATGGTTGGTATCTTCACCTTGATGGGGAGGTTGCTGCTCTTCGAGGAAACCTTATTTGAGAGGTTACATTTTGGAACCCATGACCATACAATAGCATCAACAGATTCCCAACGTGGAGGATCACCTTTATTGCACATCCAAATCTTGTTCCAACAATTTGCATACACCTCCTCAATTTGTGAATTGTGTCTTTTGCATATAGGTGCCCAATATTGTATGAAAACCTTCTTGAAATTTTTAGATTTATTATCCTTCTGTACATCAGTTTGAGCAATGCCTAGCCAAATTGGGTAAATTTTTTCTGCTGGTCAGACCAAAAGAAAGTGTCCTTTTTGTACATCAACCATTGGATCAAATGATTGTTTTGGCTTTTTCCTTTGAGGTCCACAGTAGTGATCATTCAACTCTTCAATTCCTTGAAACTCATCATTTTCATTATCAACTACTTGCACACAATCAATATGTTGCGTCTTTGGTCAAAATCTCTCGTACATGCCCTCTACACTATTGTTTGGTTTATCAAGCTCATCAATCATGTTCTTCCAGTACTTCACTACCGGCTTGTAAAACTTTGTGAAAGATGCTTCTAGACCTTGCAGGTGTGCCCATTTTTCCCAAAAGCGTACATACTCCTTGATACCAGCTATCACATCTAAGTGATCCTTCACATACTCGAACATGGTTACACAAGGTGGCTCTCCACTTGGTAGCATTGGATGACCATCTGGATGTCTCTTCCACAACTCAACGCCACCTTCACTTGGTTGCCAATCTAATGATCGTCAATGCACTTTATATTGCATGATAGGAACTTCATTTCACATAAAGAACCAAAATTGGAGAGGCTTTGAGTGTCCCACTAAAGAATCTTGCACATCGCATAGGCATCCATCAACATAGCTCTTGAAATCAGGGACTTCTGTTACCAAAAATGGCGTTGGAGAAGACTCCTCACATTGTCTAAAAGTATCCATGAGATGTGCAAATGTCAATGTTTGGCTAGTTCTTAACCTCTCTGAAAACTTGCTAAACATTGCATCAATATCCTCATGTGTATGCCCAACCATCAAGAATCCCAATTGAATTGACTTGAAAATCCCTCGAGCAACAAGTAATGATAGGTATGCAAACAAGTACCTATTCTTGTTTTCAGAACCACAATTATCCAACTGCAACAATAGGTGTTCGGGTAGTTTCTTATAAGGATTTTCTTGATGGGAACTTCCAAGTACAAGGTCTTTGAATGTTCCACCCACTGCTCCATGATGAAGTTGTTGCTTGCCATTAGAAACATAGTGAGAATCCAATGCTTCTCTTGAGGTTAGTGCGTTTAGCAGAGCATTGTCAGACCTTGGCATCCCATCATGTACCAAATCTCCAAGTGCATGGTTATCAAATCTTTCAAGATTTCTCAAACACAAAGCCAATGAACCAATTGTGAAGTTAGGATCCGATGGCCACAAGGATAAAGAAAAGTGACCATAACGTCCTTGACCATGTCCATGTGTTATCATGCCAGTCAAAGCCACTGGGAGCTAAAAGAATTTGTCTGTGTCCTTTGAACGATTGCGTAATCTAGGGATGGCTGTCTTCTTTTGGTCCATCTTATCATGGATAATGCACAAGTATGTCTGAGGATACATTTTGAAAAATCTGCGCCAAGTGTAGTACACATTTCTACAACTTTTTTGTTGTAACATGTGCTTTCTTCTATCTTCCATCAACTTATTACGTTCATTTTGGCATTTTGTCGCTGCAAGTTCAGCCTTGATTGCACTACATAAACCACACTTAGAGAATTCCTTGTTTTTGACAAAGTTACATGCTTGAATCGAGAGTTCCATATGTGGTTGAACGTGGAAGTTGACATCTCCTTACAACCCAAACTATGCTTTAATTGCATGTTAACTTCATAGAGAATATCAACCTACTTGAATACATCCAGTATCACCAACTGTGTTTCCCTTGATCCATCCTGAAGTGTTCTACTTTTTTGTGGCATATGCTCAGAATTGTTATCCACAAAATCTTGGATTATGGCTCTACCTAGTTCTATGTGGTCCCAACCTCTCCGCACGATTCCTTTATTACCATGCATGCACCTTCGTATACCAATTTCAAATTGCTCTTTGTATCGATAAAATGTTGTTTTTGGAATACCATGCTCTACAACAAACTTGAATACCATTCAATGAAAAGAAATATTTGAACTGCCCATTGTCATCTTTTCGACAAGCAACCCCAAGGGTGTCATATACATAATTGGTGTGAGCCTCCAAACTTTGGCCCCAATACTCTATGCGTAATTTGGATATCATTTGACGATCGGCAAATTGACAACAATTTTGTTTACAACAATCAATCATAGATACTTTTGTGACTGCATCCCTTGTGAGTCTAGATGATGCTAATGGCATGCCATGTTTTTTAGCTTTCCTCTTTATCATGCAGTAATGCCTCTTTTTTGTGGATTTTTCCATTGGGTCCTCATCTTCCATGTGCTTTTTCCCAGAACCACTTGGAGAATTCATGGTGTCATCGATTCTTAATGAAGTTCCATCTAAAAAGGTTATTTGTGCAATGGGCCATTTTATTAAGTGGATGGTATCGATGCATGATGCATCACTATGATACTTTTCAATTCCCACACCTAGATTACCTTCACCAAGCATCTCAAAATTTATAGGTTCAAATGGGTAGACATACAAAACAACACCCTCTGCAATGCTCTTGGTTTTTTGCTCATCCCATATTAAAACTTTCTTGTCCTTCCATGATTCTCGAATGGAAAACTCATCATATTCATATAGAGGTTTAACATCAATGGTATCTGATGTTATATCATTCATTGGTACAATAGCTCCATTGACATTGTCCACACAACTCATTGATCGTGCTTTCCAATGAACAACACTACCCAAAGCCTCATAGACTAAGAATGCATCCATTGTAGGAAATGGAAGAAGTGCACTTTCATCCATACAAATATCGATCGCCACCAATACATTGTTTTCTCCCAAGGGCACACCTTGGCACATGTCATCATGTGATGTAGAGAATATTGTCCCAATGGCAACAATCTTTCCACTGACAAGCAAGTTCACTTTAACCCCCACTTTCAATGTGGCACCTGCATAGTACATAGCATTTGTTATAGTTCAATATTGATATCTGATGGTGTGACTTAGGATGAAAATGCTTTACAAGATTTCATTGCAAGACCAAATCTTCCTAAACCTTGGTGCTTTGAATTTTAGGCAGCAAAATTTGGCTACATGGCCAAATCTTCACAGACCATGGTGCTTTGAAAGGGAGATAGCAAGATTTGTCCACACAACCAAATCTCCTAGACGCTGGTGCTTTCAAGAAGCCATCAAGATTTATCCACACATCCAAATCTACTTAGACCTTGGTGCTTTGAAAGAAGCCCACAAGATTTGGCCACATGGTTTAATCTCCCCAGAACCTAGTGCTTTGAAAGGAGCCAACAAGATTTGGCCACATGGCCAAATCTCCTAAGACACTAGTGCTTTGAAAGAAGCAATAAGATTTGGCCACATGGCCAAATCTGCTCAGACCTTGGTGCTTTCAAAGAAGCTAGCAAGATTTGGATGCACGGCCAAATCCTTCGAGACCTTGGTGACTTCTTTCAAAGCATTGAGAAGATTTGGTTGTGGCGTTCTTTCAAACTTGGGGAGTTTTGGTCGTGTGGCCAAATCTTGTAGGCTTCTTTTAAAGCACTAGGGTATGGGGAGTTTTGGCCGTGCAACCTCCTCTTGCATGCTTCTTTCAAATCACCACGTTCTGAGAGATTTGGCCGTGTGGCCAAATCTTTCAAAGCATTAGGGTTTGGGAAGATTTTGCCGTGCTGCCAAATGTTGCTAGCTTCTTTCAAATCACTAGGAAGATTTGGCCACATGGACAAATCTTCAAACGTTAAATTTAAAAATTGAAAATCTAGATTTTAAAATTTAAAATTTAAAGTTCAAAATTTAAAATAAAAAATTCAAATTTTAAGTTTCAAGTTTCAAATTTTGAAATTCAAATCTAGAGATCCTACTTTCAAAAAAATCATACATGCTTTTCATGATTCATGCTTGTGATTAGAAAGAAGCTAGCAAGATTTGGCCGCACAATCAAATCTCCCTAAACCCTCATGACTTATAAAAAGCTAGAAAGATTTTGCATCGTAGCCAAATCTCCCCGAACCTTAGTGCTTTGAAAATATTTGGCTGCACGGCCAAATCTCCCCAAACCCTGGTGCTTTGAAAAGATTTGGTTGCATGGCTAAATCTCCCCAAACCTAGTGCTTTGAAAAGATTTGGCCACACGACCAAATCTCCCTAGACCCTTGTGATTAGAAAGAAGCTAGCAAGATTTGACCACACGCAAATCTCCCCAAACCCTGGTGCTTTGAAAAGATTTGGCTGCATGGCCAAATCTCCATAGACCCTCGTGATTAGAAAGAAGCTAGCAAGATTTGACCGCACAGTCAAATCTCCCTAAACCCTCGTGACTTATAAAAAGCTAGAAAGATTTCGCATCGTAGCCAAATCTCCCCGAACCTTAGTGCTTTGAAAAGATTTGGCTGCACGGTCAAATCTCCCCAAAACCTGGTGCTTTGAAAAGATTTGGCTGCGTGGCCAAATCTCCCCAAACCTGGTGCTTTGAAAAGATTTGGCCGCACGGCCAAATCTCCATAGACCCTTGTCCTTGTGATTAGAAAGAAGCTAGCAAGATTTGGCCACAAGGCCAAATCTCCCTAAACCCAAGTGATTTAAAAAAAGCTAGAAAGATTTGACTGATTTGAAAGAAGCTAGCAAGATTTGGTTGCACAGCCAAATCTCTCCAGACCCTAGTGCTTTGAACGAAGCTCACAAGATCTAGCCACAAGGCCAAATCTCCCCAAACTTTGGTGCTTTGAAAGAAGCCCATATGATTTGGCCACACGTCCAAACCTCCCCTTCTAGTGCTTTAAAAGAAGCCCATAAGATTTGGCCGCACGGCCAAATCTCCCTAGTGCGGCCAAATCTCCCTAGAATCTAGTGCTTTCTCAAATCTACTACTATGTCTAGTGTTAATTCTAGATTCTATTTCAGATATGTTTATCGATAATGTGTTTTGTCTAACATTAAAGATTATAAAGATGATAGTTTGTATATTGCTTCGGTTTTTTACAGGACAGACACAAATGTGAAGAAGCTTGAGAAAGTTGTAAGTGGATTTGGAGAAAAAAGCATACCTTGGTACTTTGACATATATAGTATTGAGGCAGCACAGTTGACACGATTCACTTATTTGTTTTGTTACCTAATAAAAGTGCATACACTTGTGTTGGATCGGTACATCAAATCACTGAAGATGTGGTTGGAAAAGAGGGAGATATTGGATTGTTGATCATTATAAATCAAAATAAGAAGTTTCTCTTGGATCCCAGCGATTATGAAGCATCTCGTATGAAGTCTGATGTAGATGACAACATGCACTCAAGAGGCTGGATAAGTGTTGAATCAATTGATGGAAATGAAATTGACACAGTGACAACAATCATTGAATCATATCACAAAGTTTCAGCAACATTAAAGAAGCGTAAGAGTGGGGAAGATAGTGGGGAAGGAACAAAGAAAGGAAAATCAACTATGGTTCAAGCACCAGGTGGTAGCAGAGAAGGGGCAAAGAAAGGAAAGCTAACTATAGTTGATGTATCACAAGAAGGAACACCTCCTGAGGGTATGCTAGCAGTTGTGGAAAGAAGCAGTGGTAGTGAATTGGAGCCAAGTGAAAAGGTCATAGGAAAAAAAGGGCAAAAGAAACCATCAGGCTTGGTGGAATATGAAAAATACTACCCATTCGGGTTGCATGCAACATTTCCAATTCCAGTTGCAAGATGTCAAAAAGCTCCTCCAAGCTATGTATATAGAGGGTTGAACAAAGAGCATGTGGAGAAGCTTGCTGCAAACTTCGGTTATAACTCTAGGCCTCTTGCTGCTGTAGCGGATTTAATGCCTTTCAATCCTGAAACAAAGCAACCCTTGGAAAGGGTAGATAAAAAGGATTTAACCAAGTGCCACTACTGGATACTATCTAGACAACATTCAATATATGCTGCTAAAATATTCACATCTAATGATGATAACAGCACAGCCCAAAGAAAGAACTACTACCGCACCCACCAGGCGAGGATTATAGTGAATTGTCCCACACGCTTTTGTGTGGAGATATCAAAGATGGCAAACCGGGAGTCTCAAAATATCTAGAGACAATCTCCATACATTGATATACTTAAGCAGGTGAGGGGACAATGGATTCTCTTTAACAGACCCAAGAAAGCACAACAAGGGCTTGCAAAAGGACATCTAGATCATGGGAATTGGGATGTAAGTACAGATTTTAATTATGAATCATTTTTTACAAGTCTGTTTTCTTAATTATTGCATTCTAATGGATTCATATATTTTGCAGGCTTTCATTGACACTGGCAAGGTAACATTGGGCAATAGCTTTGCCACGAAGGATGTACATATGATAATCACAAGCGATGCCATTTATGATGGTTGGATCTCCATCCTTGAGGATTACATTGTAGGCAAATATTCACAAGATGGAAAATGCCGTAGGCAACCCACAGTCTCAATGTTTAGATGCTTGCATGGATTGAGTGATGATCAAATTGGTCAAATTCAAAATGACATTAAGGAAGGTAGCATAGTCATAGCTAAAACAAAGACTGATGCCATGATTCTTGATATTGAAGGATGAGCTATGCAGATCAAGAGAGATGCTGCACTACAAGAAGAACTTTATATGTTTATATCGGCAGAACGGCCTTCTTTAATGTTAAAAATTTGGGATGAGTGCAGATTACATTTTAAAATTACTCCAGAATTGTATCATCGGATTCGTGGTTGCTCTGACTCGTGGTTAAAAGTGAAGCTTCAACAGGGCAAGGAAACTCCACCATTGCCTGATGCTGCAAAGGGGTATTTGAGGTGGATTATGGGACAAAGTGAAGTGCAAGTCATGGACCAAATTCCACCTGGCCTTGGAGGTTCTACACAGTCAGTTCAAACGTGGAGGGAATGGAATTTATACATAATGTGTACCAAGAGTCGATGGCAATAGGGGTTGCCTTTTTCAATGTAATGTATGGACCAAGCAGAAGTAGAAATTGGAACGAGGATCGCTTTGAGTGTTTGTTGAAAAGCTTGATGACAATCGCTTCTCCCCCAGTGCAATTCCTTCTTGTGGTGTTCTTAACCATGGATCATGTATCATGTTTGAAGAATGCATTAAATAAGACATGCGGACAATATGAAATACACTTCGGTTGCCTTAATTTTGAAATTGTAGATATATTTGTCACTGGATCTATGGATGGCTTAATTGCCTGTGTACTGGTAAGCAAGGAAAAGAATTTCAACGATATTGAGTGCTATACCAATGCACAATGTAAGCCATCAATATATGTTGCAGATGAAAAATATGAAAAATCAAGTGGTGTAGAAGAATCAGGTGATGAGGATGATGATGACGAGGATGATGATGATGAATTTGACATTGAGGGGCTTGCTGCAATAGAGTCTCTTTCTTGTAAGAGGCGTGTTGTTTTAGTTGTTGAGACTTATGAGGAGTTGGCAAAGGTTGAAAGTATATGTTGCACATATGCTTACAGTAATCATGAAATTTGATAATGGGCAAGCTTGCAAGAACCAATATTGGCAATAGAGGGGGTACCAAAAGAAGATGATACAACTGAAGGTGGAGGGGATAAAGAAATTGATACCATACCAAGACAAAAAGAGCTTCAACCCTTCAATGAAGAGCAGCATGAGCATTTACAAAAACATGCTTCAAAGTTTTGGGAAACAGAAGAGGAAGCAACAGGTCCTTGAAATTGTCCTTTTATATGGTGTTCGTGTTTTCCATATGTTATCTTGCTATATTCTCCATATGATGTATTGATTTTGTTCCAAAGGTCTTTTAATATTACTTGGAAATTTCTTCTATCTCATTGCCATAATTCAAACATTCATATGTATTCTTGAATATGTTTAATTTTCTATATTTCATGAAAAGATGTGTTTGCATGTTGTAATACCTTCGGAGTGTGATACACATCCAAATTTATTTATGAGTTCATAAATGTTAAAAAGTGTGTATTCTTGATCGTGATGAATGAGCTAGTGTAAATTGTTGTTTCTATCCTTATTCACTTCATATGAATGCTCAAATATGTTTTGGCCACTTGGCCAAATCTTTTCTTAGTGGGAACACTCGGGCAATGCTAGATAATGTTGAACTCCACTCTATCTATTATGCAAAGGTTTTTGGCATTGTAAGGATATGTAGTTTTGGGGATTAAAATAACTTGAAAGGGTATAGATTAAAAAACTTTAGGGGGTATACTAAGCATTTGAACATGAATGCTTTCTTTTTTTTAGTAATCTAATTTTGTTTTGAAAAAGAAAAACATGAATGCTTTCACTCAAACAAATTGCATTGAGAGCACACAACCTAAAGTTTGACAATTTGGTTTTCCATCTCAATCTTCAGTTTGTTTCTACTTATGAATTTCATTTCCTTGTTTATCAATAGATCTTGGCCATCTCAATTTCACATCGCTAGAAGTATTGCCTATACATGTGACACCTGATCCAATGATTCGTTATGTGCCTAATTTGAATATTAGCATGCAAGTTCCAAGCTCAACATGGTTGATTCAAAATGTTGAGGATGCAATGTCTGGAGTTAATGTTCCATTGACAAATGTGGATGCAAGCTTAGAAGGTAAAGGAGAAGATGTGTTAATCCAGCAGAAATTTGCATTTTCCCTACAAAATTTGATATAGATTGTGGTGATTCTATTTTGCTTCATGAGTTATTACCATACCTATAGATGCTAGATGATGCAGTAGATGTGCGCAGTGCTATCTCTTCTAACAGATTTGGTCAAGCTCTGATTGTCGAAGGGCATGATGTGTTCTATTATTTTCAACCAGTGATCCTTGAATTCAAAGAAAAAAACAAAGAAGTTCTCGAAAGAATGGTGGTCGAATCTCATATGTCTACTCGTAGTTCAAAAAAAGACACAAAGAAAGGTATTACTTCACCTATAACCAAAACTAGAGTGAGAGGGACTTGTCCTACTACAAGAAGTATGGTGCATGCTCAGCATATTACATTGAATAAAGAGGAAGAATGCATGTGAATAAAGAGGAAGAATGCATGCTAGGAAAAATTGCCAAAATGGAGCCATTGAAAGATAGTGAGGCAAAATGCTTTGCTATGGTTCTTGGATGCAAGGAAAGGGGAATCACTGCCGATGCTGCAAGGGCATTCTTAGCCAACTTGATTCGATTTTATTGCATAGACAACCCTTAGTGAATCTAAGTGATCTTGTTAATTAGAGTTGCAGACACAAGTGCTCAGCTAAAACATTTGTACCTACATTTTGATTTATATTTGGACACTATTTGGTTAGATTTGATTTGCAAAACATTATGTTTCAATTTGTTTTGTGAAAAAAATAATTAATAGACATTGAGTTAGTACCTTGTCCAAAAAATGCTATGTGCTTTGTGATGTGAGTTTGTATTCATCCACTAAAAGAATGATTCTTTGATTTTAAACATATGATAGGTGTTGCAGATTGTCCTGAAAAGTTGAAGAGCTATCTTATTACAAATTTTGATCCTACATCCAATGGTTTATGGAAACATAAATTGCCCATACCCATTGAGCACGTGTTCGAAATGAATGGCATCCATTATGAAGTAAAGAAATAAACAATACCTGGGGCAGGATATGGTCTTTTTGTACATACAAGCATTAAGAAGAAACAAGATTTAATGGTATATAATGGTCCAAAGTATGATTATGATACTTGGAGATCTGTCCTCAAGTTTTTTCCAAGGATGAAGACTTATGGAATGTTTGAAGATCCATTCATTGAGCCATTGACAGATGTGAAATGTATTGTGGGAGATGTATTGTATGGAAACATTGCTGGATATATAAATAGCTCAATGTATTATAAAGAAAGAACAAATGTTATATTTGTATACATCCCTAAACTACCACCTTGGGCTCAAAAGTCACAAGGAAATTTGAGTGCCCATGGCTACATTACTGTGCAAACCATAAAGGATATCTCCTTCAGAGATGAGCTACTTTGTGAGTATGAATACTAGTATGGAATTGTTAATGCTTATGTTAAATGATGTGGTGCAAAATTGGCTATGTGTCAATGGTTTTGATTATATTTAGTACAAGAAAGCAATTTAAAAAAGGTTTTTATCAAGACCATGTCTCTGAGTTTCATGAGCTCTATTGTGATGGAGAGTTTCACGAGCTCTATTGTGATGGAACGATGTTTTTGAACACCACATTTATATGATGGGTGTCAAAGCTCTACCATAATCCTATTGCATATGTCAATATTGCAATTTATCAACATAGAAACATATGCATTTGACATTAATTTGATACATCTAATATACCAAATAAAAATTTACAGTTGTTGCAAGTTTAATTTTGTTTTTGAAGACCACATTTATATGATGGATGTCAAAGATCTATAACAATCCTATTGCATATATCAATACTGCAATTTAATTTACTCCAATGAATCTTCCTAACGCAACATCTATAAATTGGCTTTTGTTTGTGGTTTCGATGCATATGAAACAACAAACATCTTTCTTTCACTAGCAAATCAACAAATGTTTTGGCCATGGAGCCATAGCAACATACGGAAGCTTTTTGCTTGGGTTCTAGGAATTGGGAAAGTATTGTGCATGGTCTAGTCTCCCCCAACATAATTAAAACTTGGGTCCTCAATGGAGCTAATCTTTCAATAAAAAAACATCAAATTTTACTTTTGAAGTGACTATATTTTATTTCGTGGGAATTGGGATTTTTCCAAATTCTCTAATATAGTGTTAAAAGGTGGCAAGCTCCAAAATATATAGCTTCTTGGATGGCTTCAGTGGCTATAATCAAGTGCAAATTGCTCCTAAAGACCAATCAAAAATAGCATTTGCTATAGAATGGAGCATTTTTTCATATAGAGTCATGCCATTCAGCCTTTATAATGCCCCGGCCACATTCCAAGTCATGTTCACAGCTTTCAAGTCATTTCTGAATAAGTTTTTATAGGTGTTTTTGGATGATTTGTGCATCCATTCAAACAAAAAAGACCACTTCAAATGTCTTGAAGTAGTACTAATCAAATGCAGAGAGTATGGCATCTCCCTAAATCCAACAAAATGCTAGTTCATGGTCACCCACGGAGTTGTTTTGGGACACATCGTCTCTCAACATGGGATTGCAATTGACATGGACAAAATCAAAATTATCATGGAATTGCCTCCTCCTACAAATTCCAAAGGTGTACAGGTCTTTATGGGACATGCCAGCTATTATAGAATTTTTATGTTGCGGTATGCCATGATAGCTAGACCATGTTACAAATTAGTGGAATTCTTATGGACAGAAGAGTGCGACCAAGCCTTTGAGCTTTTAAAGTGGCGCGCCTAATCACAGCACCCATCCTTATATCTCCCAATTGGGATATTGATTTTCATGTTCATACTAATGGATCCAAGTATGCAATTGGGAGTGTGCTTTGTCAACCTGGTGAGCATAAGAAAGACTACCCATTCTACTTTGCCAGTCGACGACTCAATGATGCAGAGATCAATTGTACCACCACAGAAAGAGAAGCCCTAGCAATGGTGTATAGTGTTAAGAAATTTCGGCACTATCTACTGGCAAATGATTTTGTCTTCTACACCAACCATCAAGCATTGCTTTATCTTGTGAACCGTCCGTGTACAACAGAAAGAATAACCAGATGGCTCCTCTTACTTCAAGAATTCAACTTCAAAATAGTAGTCCGCAAAGGTGCCCAACACTACATTGCCAATCACATGTCTCATGTCAAGTCAGGAGAAGAAGCCACTGGAGTTGAAGACGACTTACCAGATGCCACACTATTTTAAATAGATGTTGTTCCAGAGTGGTGTGGAGATACATTGGGTACTTAATGGCAGGAAGAGTTGTGGTCCCACTAGAATTTGTAATACCAAGCCTACGCATAGCAGTACAGGAACGCATGGGAGACCATGACTTCTTGAAAGAAAGACTCTATCAGTTGGAGAAGCATACAGAGCAAGACTAGTCACCTACCATGCCATGACAATAGAAAAACATAGAAGAAAGGCATGGTTTGACAGAAATATTAAAGCTAAATACATCAAGAAAGGTAACTTGGTCTTGTTATACAATGCCAAAGTACACAAGGGGAAACTGAAGTATCTAGGTCAAGGACCCGACCAAGTAAGAAAGATGAATCCCATCGAAGCTGTGCTGCTAGAAACATTGGATGGAGCTCAACACAGCAATAAACGGGAGCCGACTGAAGCGCTACTACTTCAACATGCAAGCCATCCTCGACAAAAATGAAGTTTTGGGAACCCCAAGGCTTCAATAGTTTGCACTAGATTGTTACATGTCGACTCACTAGCATATGCACATTTTTGCACATATAGTTTGCACTAGATTGTTACACGCACACTCACTAGCATATGCACATTTTTGCACATTTAGGAAGACCTCATCAATTTTGTATTAGGGATGATTGAGTCTTAGTTTCCCTATTAAATCCCACAAATAAGCATATAGTTAGTCCCTATCTAATCGACACATCACATGCATTCACACCATTTTGCATAGGCACATAATAGATTGCATCAATAATAGTATCACACACTTTCATTCCATACTCTCAAAGAATGCAATGAATTCACAAGCAGGACAAGAAGCTATGCCAAAAACTCAAGATGAATTGGCAAAAGAGTCTGCAGCCTCAACAACGAGACCCTCGCCAAACATCACAGCTGTCTCCTAAATGTAAAAATATCAGACTTGCATACAAACTTATCCGACAAGCTCAATGATACGGGGGCAATCGCATCCAACATGTATGCAAGAGAGCAAGAAATACCAGCCTCCACAACGAGACTCCCACCAAACCTCTTCTCAAGAAGATTTGATGGCAAAGTCTGCAACCTCAGCAACGAGATCCCCTTTGAAATTCACAACCATCTACCCCTCCTCAAGAGGAGATAAGCTTCCTGACTACATACCATAAATTGTATGGTACAAAAGCATTACAGCAAGAATGACTCGCATGCCACAAGCTCAACAGCCACTGGGTTATGCACATGGCATCCCAACTCCGAAATCAAAATAAGCCATAACCTGAGGGTGGGTAGTAAATTGGATTCGGGAGTATGTTGTCTCTATGCCAACATGGACTTAGGTAGAACAAAATGTGTGTGGAGTAGCAGCAAAGCTCTACTTGTACTTGCATAAGGCTAGAAATAATCCCTCTTAAAAATCCAAACTTGCATATTCTACATGCAAGTTCTACGTGCGAGTTCTACATGCAAGTTCTGCAAGTTCTACTTGCAACTCCTACACGCGAGTTCTACATGCAACTCCTACATGCGAGTTCTACGTGCAACTTCTACTTGCAACTCCTACATGCAAGTCCTACATGCAACTCCTACTTGCAACTCCTACATGCAAGTCCTACATGCAAGTCCTACTTGCAACTCCTACATGCAAGTCCAACATACGAGTTCTACATGCAACTCCTACATGCAACATGCAACTTGCAATCCTACATGCAACTTCTATATGCAAGTTATGTACATAGAGAGAGAATGTCTTACAATTCCTACATGCAGAGAGAGAAACTCTCCAACTTGTATAAATACCCCATAATGGACTGTAGCCCACACGCTTTGGGGCATTGTGTTGAGTTCTACTTTGGTATTTAAAGCAATTGTCTCAAGTGTCCATGCTTCCTTGCATTCCACGTCCAAAAGCATGTCCTAACCTTGCAACCCATCCTCTCCCTCTCCTCCTCCCTCCTCCTCCTCCCTTCTCCTCCTCCCTTCTCCTCCCTTCTCTTCCTCCCTCCTCCTCCTCCTTCTCCCTCCTCCTCCTCCTCCCTCCTCCTGCCTTCTCCTCCTCCCTCCTCCTCCTCCTCCTCCTCCTCCCTCCTCTCTCTTCTTTCCCCCATGCTCTTACACCTTCTTCCTCTCCCACTCCTATGCTCCACCTAAACCCTTAGTTCCTCAACCCTTAACCTCCATGATCTACGAGGGAGACGAGTTCTCCACCATATACTCTACGCTAAACCTTGGATCCTCCTTCTAACCCTGGAACCTCCTTCTAAACTCTGGAACCTCTCTCTAAACCTTGGAACCTCCTTCTAAACCTAGAACCTCCTTCTAAACCTTGGAATCTCCTTCTAAACCTGGAACCTCCTTCTAAACCTTGGAACCTCCTTCTAACCCTTAAACTCCTCCTAAACCCTGCAACCCCCAATGAAGGCAACAGCCTTCATTATCTCAACCATGATGATACACGTTCCTTTTACACATCCATGCAAACTTCCATTTGCTAAACAAGTTCAGGGCTTCCCTACAAGTTCCCATAAGGGATTCCAACAACCCCATAAAGGGAGAGCTAGTGGGGTCAGTTGAAGGACCAGTAGTTTGTTATTATGGTCTTGCAAGTCCCCATAAGGGTTTCCTTGCAGGTCCCCACCATAAGGGCTTCCCATAGCCCTATAAAGGGGGAGTGTAAAGAGAGTTGGAGAGAAGTAAGGAGTTTCACTTGCAGCTTTCTCACATACACAATGGGGGAATACACACAAAGATGGAGGCTGAAAACAGTTTTCCTCTTCTTAGTTGTAAAAGCCAAAAGAATCTCTCTTAGTACAAAAGGAAGAGGTGAACCCTATATGTGGGTCTCAAACCAAACTCAGCTAACCTAGGTGGCATAGTAATTGAGCCACTAACTAGAGTACATAAAGTAGCTGTCATCCAACAGCTATTATTCATGGGAGGTGTACAAACCGCATCTATAGCTAACAAGTCAGTGACATAAATGCACAACGGTCACCCTAGCATATCACGAGCGGAGCTCGATATCTCAACACTTCCCCTAGAGCTCAATCCCAATTCCTGCACACCAAGCAAGTCTCTGAACTTGCGTAGCTTCTCTGTGCCCAATGCCTTCATGAATATGTTAGCTACCTGATCCTCTGTGCTAACATATACTAGATCAATAAAACCTACTAGAACCTTCTCCCACACATAGTGATAATGCACCTCAATGTGCTTTGTTCTAGCATGATAGACTGGGTTATTTGCCAAGTGTATACTGCTCATGTTGTCACAATAAATGACAACTGGCCCAGCTGTAGACTGATGCATATCATAAAGTAGCTTATGCAACCAAGCTACCTCACATGCAACCATTGTTGCACCCCTGTACTATTCCACTGGTAGATTGTCTATCAGAAATACTACCAGCCCAATCAGCATCAGTGTATTCATGCAACTATATTTGAACCCTAGTCTCATAAAATAGTCCATACTACAATGTGGACTTCACATACCTCAGTATGTGTCTAGCCGCATCCAAATGCGGTTTCCTTAGAGCTTGCATAAACTGACTTACCAACCCAACAACATAGCTCAAATCTAGCCTGGTAATAGTCATATAAATCAAACTTCCTACTATGCGTCTGTACATAGTAGGGTCTTCCAGAAGCTCACCTGCATCTGCGCTCAGCTTCACATTTTGCTCCAAAGGAACTGAAATAGGCTTACAGCCTATCATCCCATATTTGGACAGCATGTCCAATCCATACTACCTCTGCAAGAGCCATATCCCACTTGTGGATCTAATCACCTCAATGCCCAAGAAGTAACGCAGCTCTCCCAAATCCTTCATCTCAAACTTTTGCTTCCATAGCATTTTCACATGAAGGATATCTTCATCACTATCACCTGTGATGATCAAATCATCAACATAAATGACAAGCAGCATAAAGCCTTTCTCTGTTTTTCTCACATAAAGTGAGAAATCTGCCTTGGAAATCTGAAAACCAATAGTGACAATATACTGTCCTATCTTGTCAGACCATGCTCTGGGTGCTTGGCTTTCTTCAACCTACAAACAAACTCAGGATGAACATCATGAACATAACCTGGTGGCTGCTCCATGTAGACCTCTTCTTGTAAATCACCATGCAAGAAGGCATTCTTTACATCCATCTGATGTAAATACCATCCCTTTGATGCAGTCATAGCAATTACTGCTCTTACAGTTGCCATCCTTGCAACCGGACTGAATCTTTCTTTATAATCAATGCCATGCGTCTGTGCATACCCCTTGACAACTAATCTTGCTAAAGAACTTCACAACAAGTTGCAAGAGATGGAGCTAGCCCTTGCCACAAAAAGATCATGTGTAAAATCCTTGGTAAGAGATTATGAAGCCTCCAACCCCAAGTGTTCATCAATCCGCAGCAACAATAAGAGGCACTCCAAGCTCGAAATATGGCCATAGAAGGTCAACTAGTATAACAATCCAACCAGATTGAGCACCTCCATTCCCTCCTATGCCAAAAGAACAAGTAAACTCTTGTGTCGAATCCTCCTCAACTCCTCCCTTTTTCTGCTTGATAGACCAACAAAGCCTAGTGACTTGCAGGATGTACCTTACCATATGCAACAGTGTGGCCGATGAGACGTTGAATACATCTCTAGGACTATTGATTCTTTATCAACCAATGACATTATTGTACACTCATTAGAGGAGAATTGGGGTCTCCAAAGGGCTCCCAACAATTAGTGTTTCCTAATTTCAAGGGGTTAGTGAGGGATTTGAATTGTACCAATGGGAGTGCTCCTATTTATGGGGCAATGCCACTTTGAGGTAGAGGAGTTGGAATATTTGTAAATAGCCCCTATTGGTTACTCCTCTTACACCGGGGCCCACTCAAACCATCCCCCCCCTCAACTTTTGACCCTTCTCCCATGTGCACCTCCTCAAATGCATCCATGAGGTTGTGGGCCCTTTTGGGCAAATTTTCCCCCCATCTCAGCTTGTTGCAGGCCTACCCCTTCCTCTTCTCTAGTCCAACTCCATTCTCCCTTAATTTTTCAAACCTAGGAACTCATTTGGCTACTGCTCTTCCCCCTCCTGATCTAGTCCATTGTCTTTCTCCTCTCCAGCACCTCCTACAATAGTTGCTCATCCCCCTCTTCTGTATTCTAACTCTTTGTCTCTTCATTCCTAGCTATAGCACCTCCTACAGTAGCTGCTCCTCCCCCTCTGCTTTTTCTCCCTCCATTCCTAGCTACATTACCTCCTACAGTAGCTGTTCATCCACCTCTTCCCTTTCTCTCTCCATTCCTAGCTACAACATCTCTTGCAGCAACTGCTCATACCCCTCTACTCTTTCTCCCTCCATTCCTAGCTACAAGACCTCTTGGAGCTCCTCTCCACCTTCAGTTGCACCCTATATACCCGCCCCCTCCCTCTCTCTCTCTCCCTCTATTGGAGCTTCTCTCTCCCTCCAAGCTGCACTTTTAGCTCCATTCTTGCTGTTTTGACCTCTCTACAAGCATGGTGAGGAGACCATACATATCCTCTATGTCCCACAAGAGAAAAAATGCTTTAAGTGAATGGGTGCCTTACACCTACAACTTGAATGATTGGATAGTCATGAGAGGATCTGCCAAGGGTCCACATAAGCTTTCCAAGAGCGAGAGAGGTGATCTTTTGCATGAGTGGAAGGGCCACATCATGAGGTGCAATTTATTTTGATGTTTCACTATCATAGCCATAGTTCTCCTAGCTACCAAACTACCATGGATTTTTCTAAGTCTGCCTTCCATAATTTCATCTCCCATACTCCATTAGTTGATAGGTAGAGTTATTTGTATTATTTTGATAAGAGCATAGATGTCCTAGGCACCTACTTGGGATCACGAGACAATTTTGAAGACCTCATCAAGTATATGCAAGACCACATCATGAGTTTTGCATATCAATTTGATGAGTCTACAAAAAGATGGGTCCCAATTGATTACTTGAAGTAATTGTTCAATCAAGAACCCATGTTCATGATGTGTTTAGACCACTTTCATGCCCAGCTCACACCCCAAGGGTTTAGCGAGGTGGAAACCAATGACCTCCTAGCATATGGAGTCATCGAAAACACAGGAAATAGGGTCCTATCATGGGAAATTACCTTTATTTTCCTTCTGTAGGAAGGACAAATGGAAGATCAAGCCGACCTCAAGACCTAACCCATCCCCTTCCCCTGCCGATCCTCTTGTTTCTGCAGATACCCAACATCTACAATGAAGGGCCCATTGATAAAGAAGCTGAGAAGTGGGAAGCTACATTGGCCCTGGAAGTACTCTAGAGACCTCATGAACCCCCTTCCACTTCTAAAATTCCATCTACCTCGAGCACTGCCTCTGTTGATCCCACAATATATATATGGTTTCTTGCTCCCCTTCTTGTCGATGGAGAACAATACCTCTTTCTCCACCATGACACCGAGGTTATTTGGTCTCCAGGATGATGAAGCCCTTGCTGTCTTGTGTAGATACGAGGTGGACACTACTATGCAAGAACCTGGGTTTTTGGGAGAATATGATTCAATAGAAGAGGTTCTTGCTTTCACATTGGCCACAATCAAAGAGGCAGACAAATCAATCTACACCTATCCTACACCAGCCTCTAGACATGGCTCCATGGCTACTTGTTTGCTTTGAACTTCTTCTACCGCTCCTTCCTTACAACCTCCTCTTCGGACTCTTCTTCCTGTGTCTGGTGGGTCTATGGAGGTGGCCTCTCATGTCTCAGGGACTTCTTTGTCCTTTTCTTCTTTCCCTTTGGCTAAGGCTGTGATCAAGCTAAGGGTCTTGCTCAGCTCGTACCAGAGGCTCCTCATATGTGAATCTCTCAAGGCACAGAGGGTTGACGATGCTCTTTCGTGTGGTCTGGTTGGTTGGAGGATTGGGGCCAAGTTTCATAATATCTACGAGCCCACCAAATACTTCCTCTTATTGTGGCCCCTTTAGTTTCTCCATCTTCTCGCTTCGCCCTTCTTGCTCCCCTTGTTGGTCTAGATCCTCCATGCCAACACCCCAAGGAGGAGGAAGGGGATTGAGAATGGTTTGTAGTTGATCACGATTGTTGGGACTATTTTGAACCTTTTGGGAGGCCTCTCTACTTCCATGGTTAGTTGTGTGGACTTAGGACTGACCCCTGATTGTGCTGGGATCTCTGATTGTTGAAATCCCAAGTCATGCTAGGATCCACTATGAGAGTCAGATGGTGGGGACTCGTGTTGTTGGAACTCTTGCTGATGAGAACCACCTTCAGATCTATGCTGATCATTGCCATGTTGGTCGTTGGGTCTCAGAGTGTGTTTAGAGGCCATGGAGTTGTGACGAGGAGAGCGGGTAGCATCTAAACGGCACCCAATGGGTTTAGCTATTTATTTAACTCATGCCATAGATATGTGGGAGTTTAGGATCTTGAAATGCTTTATATAGTCCTTTTAAAGCACTTTAGGGTTTTTATTTATAGGCCCTTTAAATTAGGATTTGTCGAAATGCCCCCCCACCCACCTCTCCGCTCTGCCATGTCACACATGCATATGCAACTCTACAATTTCCAAAAAAAATTATGAATTTCGGAATCTGCATTGACTCAAAATAGTGTTCAATTATTCATCAAATATTTTACATTTGGTTCTCTTAGGATATTGCAACTAAAGCGCAACTGCTTGACTCCCTAGTGGAGGACTTCTAAGCAGCACGTCTCCTTCTCTTCTTGACAAGTTGAACTGCTTTTGCAAGACTTGAGACCTCTACCTGTTGAGATATCGAGCTCCACTCATGATATGCCAGGGTGACCATTGTGCATTTATGTCACCGACTTGTTAGTTGCGGATGCGGTTGGTACACCGCCCATGAATAATAGCTGGATGACAGCTATCTTTATGTATTCTAGTTAGTGGCTCACTTAGTATGCCACCTAGGTTAGCTGAGTTTGGTTTGAGACCCACATATAGGGTTCATCTATTCCTTTTGTACTTAGAGAGAGTTCTTTTGGCTTTCACAACTAAGAAGAGGAAAATTGTTTTCAGCCTCCACCTTTGTCTGTATTCCCCCATTGTGTATGTGAGAAAGTTGCAAGTGAGACTCCTTACTTCTCTCCCACTCTCTTCACATGGTATCAGAGCTCGATTCGTGGTAAGGAGCTCAAGAAAGTAAACGAAGTTCGCGGTGTCTTGATAAGAGAATCAGTGTTGCTTTCCTTTTTCGAGTTTGGGAGCAAATCTCTGTAGGTAGGACAGTCGAAAAGTGCAAGAGTGCACTGTCTCAGATTGGGACGCCCTTCATGATGTGGCCGTTTTGGGGCCCGTTTTGGTAGCGGAAGTTTTCCGCAGGCACTCAGGAAAGTGCCCTGTTTTTGCTGTGTGACCACTGTTCTGTAGGTCGGTGAAAAGTTGCCATAAAAATTGCATCGTATGCCTGTGCAGAGAGATATTGGGAGTGACAGAATCATTCTTATTGCCTGTTGATGCAAAATTGTCACTAGGAAATGACTGTGTGGTCAAATACCACTTTCGTCAGTTTTGCAGATTTGCCCTTGTGAGGCAGAAGTTGTGTTTTTTGCAGTGACAGAATATTTTTTTAGTGTTTTGTAATGGCATCTGATGCTCTTTCTAGATTGTCACTGAAAAGTTTGACAAGAACAACTTCCAAGCATGGAAGTTTAGAATGACGAATTTCCTTAAGGGAAAAGGCTATTGGGAGTTCATTAATGGAGCTGAACAAGAACCAGTTATTCCTAATGTTCCCAATTAATAGGAGTTGCAGGCATTTAAAGTATGGCATGAGAGAGCCAGAAAAGTTATGTACTGGCTGTCTATCAGTATTTCAGATTCTATGATTGTGCATATTCAGGATGCAAGCATGCCGAAGGACGCATGGGATACTTTGACAAAAATGTATAGCACAAATATGCAAGCCAGAAAAATGCAGCTCAAGCAGAAGTTGCATAATGTGCAGAGAGAAAATATGAGCATCAATGACTACCACATGAAGGTGAAGAAGATTGCAGATCCACTTGCTTCCATTGGGTCACCAGTGGAAGATGATGATTTAGTTTCTATGACCTTGAATGGTCTAGGAAAGGATTATGCAAAATTTTGGACATCCATTGCCGTCCGTGAAAAATTTCCATATTTTGAAGACTTGATTGCTCTTCTAATTTCTGAAGAGCAGAGAAATGGTGGTGCATCTTTTTCAGGAGAACTTCAAAAGAAACTGTCTTCTACTCAAATGCTGGAAGAGGTAGAGGCAGAGGTAGAGGTAGAGCAGGCTCATCTGGAGGCTATGGCAAAAATCAGAATATGCAGCAAATTCAAGAAAACTAGTCCTATGGAGGAGGACGTGGTAACCTTAGAGGCAGGGGGAGCCAAAGAGGTCATGGTGGATAGCAGAGAGGCCAAAATGCAAACAGCAATGTTGAATGCTACTACTGTGGTAAAATGGGTCATATGGTTAAAGACTGCTATAAAAAGTAGAATGACATCATGACTAAAAAATTGCAGCAAGGTAATTATGCATCCTCTAGTAGACAGGGTGATGACAGAAATGAGCATTTGTTTATGGTGCAGCACATGACCGATTCTGTGACAAGTGTAGAAGAAAGCAATTACGTGTGGTATGTTGACTCAGGTGCATCAAACCACATGACAGGTCATGCAGAATGGATGTAGGATGCAAGGAAAATGGAAAGACCGGGATTTGTGGAGACTAGTGATGATACTACACATCCTATTGTGCAGATTGGTAAAATTCCTTTGTCTATGCAGGATGGGAAAAAGAAATACCTGTATGATGTATTTCATGTCCTGAATATCACCAAGAACCTGGTTTCTATTGGTCAAATGGTTGAGCAGGGCTTGCAGGTCAGATTTAATCCTCATGGATGCTTTGTTGAGGATATGAAAAATACAGGTCGCTTGATAGCAAAAGGGAAGAACAAGGGTAGGATGTTTACATTGGATGTGGACATGAGTGCAGCAATCTTTGCACATGGGACCGGTGTAGTTGGAGATATTGATATCTGGCATAAATGCATTGGTCATGTTAATGTGCATCGACTTAAATTAATGCAGGCCCAAAACATTGTTGTAGGATTGCATAAGTTCAAGGTTGTAGAAATGCATAAGGTATGTGAAGCCTGTCAATTTGGAAAACAGGCAAGAAAACCATTTCCTAGACATGTTCAAGAGAGTAAGAGGCCATTGGAATTAATCCACTCTGATGTGTGGAATACTAAAGCTGCATCTATTGGAGGCTATCATTATTTTGTCACTTTTATTGATGACTACAGCAAAAAAGTTTCGGTGTATTTTATGCAAAAGAAAAGTGAAGTGTTTGAGCATTTCAAATCTTTTAAAGCTATGGTTGAAAAAGAAATAGGCCTACAAATAAAATGCCTAAGGTCAGATAGACGGGGAGAGTACCTCTCAAATGAGTTTGCAAGGTTCCTGCATGAGCATGGCATAAAGCAGCAATATTCATGCAGTCATACCCCACAGCAAAATGTACTTGCAGAAAGGAAAAATAGGCATATTGGAGAGGTATCTCGTGCCATGCTCAATGAAAAAACTTGCCAGATTATTATTGGGCTAAAGCAATTGCTATAGTAGTCTACATAATGAACAGGACTCCCACTGCAGCAATACATGGCATGACGCCAGAGGAGAGGTATACTGGTAGGAAACCAGATATTTCTCATTTGAAAGCTTTTGGAGGCAGATTGAGATCAGGAGGATCTCCTCAAAGCAATGCAGATAGTGGTATGCAAGCATCACGAAAAGGAAAAGAGAAAGTAGATCAGCCCATGGTTGATGCAAATGCAAGTCACTCTTATGTGGATGGTGAATCCAGTGGTTCAGAACAGAGCCTTGAGGATGAGTTGGGTATTCCTTCTGTTGTTACACCTGGAGTAAGCAAGACAAGGGATGTTTTGAGAGCACCTGGTAGTGAGCCTATTTTGCACAGGTCTACCAGAGTTAAGTATCATGTGGATAGGCTGAAGTATGATGGATTTACAGCCATTCACTATGCCTATATGGTCAAAGTGATACATGAACCAGAACCCACTTCTTTTGAGCAAGCCATGGGAAAAGAAAAATGGGCGAAAGCCATGGATGAAGAAATGGATGCCTTGGAAGCAAATGCTACATGGGAATTGGTGCCTTTGCCTAAAGATAAGAATGCAATTGGCTGCAAGTGGGTTTATAAGGTGAAGCACAATGCAGATGGTTCGGTGAATAGATAGAAGGCAAGATTAGTTGTCAAGGAGTATGCACAGATATATGGCATTAATTATGAAGAAACATTCAGTCCAGTTGCAAGGATGGCAAGTGTAAGAGCAGTCATTGCTATGGCTACATCAAAGGGATGGTCTTTACATCAGATGGATGTAAAGAATGCCTTCTTGCATGGTGATTTGCAAGAAGAGGTCTATATGGAGCAGCCACTAGGTTATATTCATGCTGTTCATCCTGAGTTTGTTTGCAGGTTGAAGAAAGCCTTTTATGGCTTGAAGCAAGCACCCAGAGTATGGTCTGACAAGATAGGATAGTATCTTGTCACTATTGGCTTTCAGATTTCCAAGGCAGATTTCTCACTTTATGTGAGAAAAATAGAGAAAGGCATTATGTTGCTTGTCATTTATGTTGATGATTTGATCATCACAGGTGATAGTGATGAAGATATCCTTCATGTGAAAATGCTATTGAAGCAGAAGTTTGAGATGAAGGATTTGGGAGAGCTGCGTTTCTTCTTGGGCATTGAGGTGATTAGATCCACAAGTGGGATATGACTCTTGCAGAGGCAGTATGGATTGGACATGCTGTCCAAATATGGGATGACAAGCTGTAAGCCTATTTCAGTTCCTTTGGAGAAGAATGTGAAGTTGAGCGCAGATGCAGGTGAGCTTCTGGAAGACCCTACTATGTAGAGATGCATAGTAGGAAGTTTGATTTATATGACTATTACCAGGCGAGATTTGAGCTATGTTGTTGGGTTGGTAAGTCAGTTTATGTAGGCTCCAAGGAAATCACATTTGGATGCAGCTAGACGCATACTGAGGTATGTGAATTCCACATTGCAGTATGGACGATTTTATGAGACTGGGGTTCAGATACAGTTGCATGGATGTACTGATGCTAATTGGGCTTGTAGTATTTCTGATAGACGATCTACCAGTGGATATGTGTTCTCTTTTGGGAGTGCTGCAGTCACTTGGAGCAGTAAGAAACAGCATATAGTTGCCTTGTTGAGCACAGAGGCTGAGTACAAGGGTGCAGCAATGGCTGCATGTGAGGTAGCTTGGTCGCATAAGCTACTTTATGATATGCATGAGTCTATAGCTAGGCCAGTTGTCATTTATTGTGGCAACATGAGCAGTATGCAAATAACCTAGTCTATCATGCTAGAACAAAGCACATTGAGGTGCATTATCACTATGTGTGGGAGAAGGTTCTATTAGGTTTTATTGATCTAGTTTATGTCAGCACAGAGGATCAGGTAGCTAACATATTCACGAAGGCATTGGGTGCAGAGAAGCTGTGCAAGTTCATAGACCTACTTGGTGTGCAGGAATTGGGATTGAGCTCGAGGGGGAGTGTTGAGATATCGAGCTCCACTCATGATATGCCAGGGTGACCGTTGTGCATTTATGTGACCAACTTGTTAGCTGCAGATGCGGTTGGTACACGCCCATGAATAATAGCACGATGACAGCTATCTTTATGTACTCTAGTTAGTGGCTCAGTTAGTATGCCACCTAGGTTAGCTGAGTTTGGTTTGAGACCCACATATAGGGTTCACCTATTCTTTTTGTACTTAGAGAGAGTTCTTTTGGCTTTCACAACTAAGAAGAGGAAAATTGTTTTCAGCCTCCATCTTTGTGTGTATTCCCCCATTACTTCTCTCCCCCTCTCTTCACACTACCTTGTCACGCTTAAGTAAAACCAATCAAACATTTCCTGTAGTGCATCGCTTTGTGCGATACCACTCCCATGCCTTGTATTCTTGAAGTAGGTTGCCTTTGCTCTGTAGTGTGATTTCTCCATGCCTTGAGTATTCCAAATGGACAAAGCCCCGATTGCTCCACAAACCATTGTGCATGTGCATAAAGGATATGCTGTAAAGAAAAACATCATATTAGAAACATAAAGTGACTCAAGGTTGATGCACAAAATTTCAACCTAAGGAGGATTACCATCTAATGTGTAATACATGACTCCCCCCATGCTTCTACAATTAATGATATGAATTCTCCCAATGATGTCTAGAATCTCTCGTAATAAGCTCATCCATTTTACCCTATCTAAGCAAATTTATAAATGCATCAAGCTTTGTCCACAGTTTTGCTCTCGAAGTAGCAATTTGCGATTGTGAAGCTTGATTCATAGTGCACTCGCACAAAGACTTCTAATACTCCCAATCTAGGGTGCTCTGAGCCAATTTATATCTTTTCTTTTATCAACATTTGGTTGGACAAGAACCTCCTTGCCTTTCCTAGCCATTTTAGCAACTTCCCCTGAAGATCATCCTCTATAGAATTACTAGCACCATCTTGCATAAACACTTGAGAGGTGGCTATGATCATACCCTATTTCTTTAAAATCGAATGCTTCGTATGCATGGACAAGAATGCATTATGTTGAAATGTTCTAGAGAGATAGGCTTTTCCATAACCATTCACATGAGCTTCAAATGTGGACCTCTTCTAAGCCTTGGAACCTCCTTCTAGACCCTGAACCTCTCTCTAACCCTTAAACTCTTCCTAAACCTTTCAACAGCCAATGGAGGCGAAAGCCTTCATTGCCCCAATCATGATGATACACGTTCCTTTCATACAAACATGTGCAATTTTTGCTTACCACGCTTAAGCCTACATCTCTCATCGAAATACGTGACCTGAGGTCCTAATCTACACTAATACTACAAACAACAACACCGATATATCTGTAGGTGACAAAAAGCCTCGGAACCCTGCATACTGAGAATACCCTACTCTTCCTGCGAAAGGTGTGGGAAAGAGCCAATAGCCATGGGCGACAGGCTATGACAGGGAGCACTGGGAGGCGGAGGGGGAGGTAGAGATGGTGAGGGGGCATTGAGCAACAACCAACGAGGGGAATGGGGACTAGAGGGGAGGCAGAAATGGAAAGTGGAGCGCAAGGGTGGCACAAACGAGGAGAGCAAGGGGGAGAGAGAGATGTCTAGGGGGAGATGGTGAGGCCCATACCTTAATTCTTGTTAGGTGCATATTACTTCACCCACCAATTGCCAAAAATTTTGTAAAAGCAGACCGTTCCTAAGTATGTTAATTGTTTTAAGAGGGACTCTGGGTAAATGCAAGTACAAAAGGCAAATGAGAAAACTTAAAACATACCCTATGTGAGGTTAAATTGCCCTCAAAAGTTACAATCAACTTTCTATTCCATCTCATTATGACAACACGTAGACCTACGCTTTGTGCATACCATGTAATGCATGTAAATAATTGACATTGAGGCCCATGAAAAGTACCCTAAAGTTCAACTTATGTGCTAGAAGTGAATCCTAAATTATAAGAAAGGGATATATACCAATATCTATAGCATATCAAAAGCAATCAAAGTGAATATCATGATGACATGTATGCAATCATGCTACACACCTTGACCACACATGGCATGTTGCAATCATATTGAATGCCTTGACCACACATGGCAAGCAAGAAAAAGCTACAATCATGATTCATGTTGTGAAAAGTTAAGCGTGAGTTTAAAGTGTGTGACATAATAAAAGCAAGTCTTTTTGAAAAGCTTGGAGTGATTTTGAAAGAGTGGGCCATACATAAACCTACTTGCAACAATTATCGTTGCAGTGTATATTTTGTCAAGGCCTCCCAAAATGGCTCAAAAATCTCATTTTTATCAATTTTTTTGTGATATTTTTTCATGTTGGGACCTAAATTTTGCCATATAGGTGCAAAAAAATCGCCTAATTTGCAAATTTTCACTCAAAATAAATACAGTAGTGGGTTGTAGAAGTTGTAGATAGAGCAATAACATTAGTGGGTCCTCTACACAAACAACCGTGGAGCTCTCTTAAGATAGCAAATAATTGCCAATACTACATAGATATATGCATTGTCTCATTACGGCACGCAGCCTAGGGAGAATTTTGGGTTTTCTCACACCCCCTTGAGCCACGTGTCATGAATCTAAGCCCTTGATCTGGTCTCATCTTATGCCTTTGATTTCGTTTGATGTAAAAGCTAAGCTTTTGACTAAAGCACTAAAAGCATATATGTGCTTTTCACAATAAAAAGACTATACAAACATTTCAAACCTATTCAATTTGAAGAGATGGTCTTTTTGATTTGCAAGTTTGGGCTTATTGGCATGTGAAGCTTTGGAGAGCCTCGCGATGACCTTATGTTCTACTCTCGCAAGCCTAAAAGCCCAACTTACTACAATGATCAAACTCCCATTTTCTCAAGGTTGGAGAGGCATGTAATGCTGGCTAAGTGGAGAGTGAGAATGTTGTGTGCTCTACTTTGGACTTCCTATGGGGGTTAAAGGTCACTGTACCTTTACCTCGATTATGTACAATACTCAAACACATATATAAATGAATGAAAAAGAAGATTAGGGTGTTCTGCACCCACCAAAAACTTGTGTGGCTCTCTATTTCTCTCTCTCCCTCTTCCATTCTACTTCTGTTGAGAGCACTCTCAACTGGTATCAGAGCCTGGGTGATCTAGCTGAGCGTGCATGAATGCCTGGAAGCTCAGCAACTCTAAGGGAGGAAGGACAAGCTCTGTGGGAAGCTTTGTGGGTGACTTTACTTCCATCTGAGTGCGCAGAGACCTTGAAGTAACCTTTGGAAAAGTCACTTTGGTTTTGCGAAGTGGTTTTGAGAGCCTATTAATTGTTTTCAAAGGAAAAGTCATTTTTTTAGCTTTTCCCTGTTTCGTCCGACGATAGAGACTCCGTGTTAACTTGTAGAGGCAACCATTGCTTGCTTTTGGTGTCCATTTCACTTCAGAGCTTGGAAAAACCTTCATTCTTGAATTTGGCATCATTTCGTTGGATTTTAGACTCACTATGTCAGTTTCAACATTTTTCTACCCGTGTTGGAACTCAAGTTTGGAGGAACCATTTGCAGATTTGACACTTCCAGTGGACTCAAGAGGTCCTAGAACTTCTATATTGTTCATCATTCGCACTCCGGTGGAGTTTACAAGCAGTTCAGTTTCCAAAAACTTTTTTTAGTCCGTGTGTTGGACCCAGTAATTAGGACCATGGTTTCCAAAACCGTCTGTCCCATTGCATTCCGGATGCCTAAAAACCCCTATCTATCAATTCTTGCACGATTCGGTGGAGTATTTTCAAAGTTATAGATCTATGTGTATTTGATTTTGTCTCTCTGTTATGCATTTTTCATTCTAAGGTTTTGAAACCTTAGATTTATCCCACATGGCAGTGGATAAGTGTTGACTCCCATTTCTCACTCATCGGTTGGGATTTTGGAGTTCCAGCAGAAGAGAGATATTTGCAGATTGTCTTGCTGAGTCCGATTATGGAATGGCACCCATGTTTTGAGGCATCTCAGGTTCTATTTTCAGTAGCGGTCATTGCTGTGGGACCATGATTTCTTGAGCATACCTTATGCACATCACTCTGGTTACAGTTTGAGCTGTGTGTGCTCATTCGTGGTATGCATTGGGTTGTAGTGGATGATTTATAAGCCATTTGGATCCAATTGCGATTCTTATTGGATGCGCCGATAAGCCCAGATTGCCTTGTGGGATGCTATTTTTTATGGATGCTTTGCACATGGATGCTATTTTATGCTGAGGGATAGCTTTGACACATTGCAGTTGATGCACTGATAGTGATAAGCTCTCTTGGATGAGATATTGTTAATGCATATGCCCATGCACGGTGTTTATGCTTGAGCCATTTGGCACTTATTGGCATTTTGGATTGCCATTGCAGTTGGCATTTTATTTTGGGCCAGATTTGCTCATATGGATGCATAGTACATGCACATGAGTCAGCTGTATCTTTTGATGCTTTGAGCTTTGAGTTTTCGTGATATTTCACTCTATTGTGGCATACACATTTGGGTGCACCTGGTATTTGGTGTGATTCTCTCTTGCAGGCACTAGCATTTGGGATTTTGCTTTATTTGCATCATGGCATCCTCTTCCATGTTTTTCAGCATTAAAAAGTTTGATGGGACAAACTTTTCTTTGTGGAAAGAACAGATAAGGGATGTGCTTATTTAAAAGAAGTAGATAAAACCCTTGCAAGGGATTGCAGCTAAGCCTGCAGCTATGTCCACAGATGAATGGAATGAGTTGGATGCATTGGCAAAGTCTACAATTAGACTTCATCTTGGGGAGACAGTTTATTTCACAGTAGTCACTGAAAAGACTACGGAACCTTTATGGAAAAAGCTGTGTGCTACATATGAGAAAGAGACTGCCTCAAACAAAGTCTATCTCATGAAGACATTGTTTGAGCTGCACATGGAGGAGGGAGTATCCATAGCTTTGCACTTGAATGAATTTAATATCATTTTCAATTAGCTTCAAGCTCAAAAGCTGAATTTCGATGCAAAAATGAGGGCAATATTTCTCTTATGCTCATTACCATCCTCATGGGATACTTTCCAAACTGCTATCAATAACTCTCCACTTGGTGGAGTATTGAACTTTGATGATGTGGTTGGTAGCTTGTTGGCCGAGGAGATTAGACAGAAGTCAATGGAAGGCAACAAGCAAGATGCATCCTTAAATGTGCAAAGGGGTAGATCACAGTCCAGGGGGAAGTTTCAAGAAAGAGGGAAGTCTCATAGCAAGTCCAGGGCACGGAACATTGAGTGTCACTATTGTGGCAAGAAGGGCCACATGAAAAAGGATTGCTACAAGCTTAAAAGAGAGCAAAAGGATAAGAAAAAAAATGCAAATTGGGGTGCAAATCAGAAGGAAGAGAGTCCAAGGGAGGACAAAGGAAAAGTGAAGATCGAGGAGATCAATGCAGTCACACATGATAGTGACAATGACATTCTCTTCATGTCTAGTTTATCTGCAGAGTTGCTTACCACTTTAGATGACGCATATTCCCAAGATTGGATTTTGGATTCTGGTGCTTCATTCCATGTTACTCTCCATAGGGAATGGTTCTCCACTTATGACAGTGGAAAGATAGGTTGTGTGCATCTTGGAAATGACTATGCATGTGACATAGTGGCACTAGGTGACATAAAGTTTTCTTTTGCAAATGGGTCTGCATTTATTTTGATAAATGTGAGACATGTGCCTAAGCTGACCAAGAGTCTCATTGCAATGAGTCAGCTAGATGATGCTAGTTTTCAGACCATCTTTGGTTCTCAGAGTTGGAAAATTCAAAAGGGCTCCATGCTTTTGGCCAGGGGTGCCAAGTGTGGGACTTTGTATCCCTTACATGTATCAGGGGTGTTTGATCATGTTGTTGCAATAACCGAGCAGCCAAGCACTTCTTTATGGCATTACCGGTTGGGCCATATGAGCTTAAATGGGATGAAACTCTTATGCCGTTTGGGTTATGGACCGCATTTGAGTTTCTCTGATTTTGAATTTTGTGAGCACTATCTCTATGGGAAGCAGACTAAATCAGCCCATAAAAGAAGGGGAAAGAAAGAGTTTGAAAAGCTTGATTTGGTGCATGCAGACATATGTGGTCCCATGCCTACACGGTCATTAGGCGGGGATGAATACTATGTGACATTCATTGATGATGCAACTAGGAAAGTGTGGGCTTATGCTATAGCTTCGAAGAGTGATGTGTTCCAGGTATTTCAGAAATGGCTGGCCTTGGTTGAGAATCAGTCAAGTAGAACGCTTAAATGCCTACGGACTGACAATGGTGGAGAGTATCTCTCTCATGACTTTCAGCATTTCTATGATACATGTGGGATTAAGAGGGAGCTCACATCCCCTCGTACTCTAGAGCAAAATCCAGTTGCAGAAAAGATGAACCGTACCATTCAAGAAAGGTTGCAATGCATGTTTTCCAATGCAAGTCTTTCTAGTGGTTTTTGGGCTGAGGTAATGAAGACTGCAGTGCACATGATCAATAGATCACCTAGTAAGAGTTTGGATGGTCGTATTCCTGAAGAGACCTGGAGTGGCAAGAAGCCCTCTTACTCTCATTTGCATATATTTGGGTGTGAGGCATATGCACATGTGCCAAAAGAGCTTTGAAAGAAGCTAGATCCTAAGTCTAGGAAATGCATCTTTGTGGGTTATGGTGAAAGTGGAGAGATGGGCTATCGTCTCTGGGATCCAGAAGAAAAGAAGATCATACGCAGCCATGATGTAGCCTTCAATGAGAAGAAGATGCATAAGGCACCCATGAGGGATGTGGAAATTAGGAGAATCACTTTCTAGGACGTGAATCCACCTGCATATGTTGGTAGACAGCAAGGTGTCCATGCACCAAATGTGCAAGAAAACTTCCACAGGTATACAATCAAGGGTAGATGATGGATCATCTATTGGTGGAAATGATGATCCAAATGTGGCTAAATGCAGGTGGGACAGCAAGCTGAAATGCCCTTGAGAAGATCATCTCGAGTGTCTAGACTGCCTGATAGGTTTGTTCCAAGGGTAGACTATGTGATGCTTATTGATTTCGGGGAGCCTTCTTGCTATAGAGAGGCTATGATGTACGAGGATCAACGCAAGTGGGAGTATGCTATGCAATCAGAGATGAGTTCACTTATGAAGAATAAGACTTGGGACTTGGTTTCTTTGCCACATGGAAAGAAAGCATTGCCATGTAAATGGGTCTATAAGATGAAGGTCACAGGTGATGATGTGCCTAGGTACAAGGCCCGTTTGGTCGTCGCTAAAGGGTTCAAGCAAGAGAAGGGTGTGAACTTTGATGAGATATTCTCTCCAGTTGTGAAGATGACCACACTTGATTGCATGCTTGGACTAGTGGCAGCAGAGGATATGGAGCTTATGCAGATGGATGTCAAGACAGCTTTCTTACATGGGGATCTGCATGAGGAAATTTACATGGTGCAGCCGGAAGGCTTTGAAGAAAAGAGCAAAGAGCATTTAGTTTGCAAGTAGAAGAAGAGTCTCTATGGTCTTAAGCAAGCGCCTAGAGAATGGTATCAGAAGTTTGATGCTTTCATTCAGTCCCAGGGTTTTAGAAGGAGTGAAATTGATCACTGCCTCTACACTAAAAGGGCTAAGGATTATAGCCTGATACTCCTGGCACTATATGTGGATAATATGCTATTGGCTAGCAAGAATACTTATGAGCTAGATGCATTAAAGGCCAAGTTGCATGAGGCCTTTGATATGAAGGATTTGGGACTTGCAAGTCATATTCTTGGTATGCACATCGCGCGTGATCGGAGTAGGAAACTCCTTTGGCTTTCACAGAAGGAATATGTTACAAAAGTATTGCAGCTTTTCAATATGGAGGGGGGGAAGGCAATGAGTACTCCATTGCCTCCATATGTGAAACTGAGTCATACAGATAGTCCCAAATCACGTGAGGAGAGGGCCATGATGGCCAAGGTTCCTTATGCATCAGCGGTTGGGAGTCTTATGTATGCTATGATAGCTACTAGACCAGACATTACATTTGCACTGGGAGTTGTTAGCCGGTATATGGCTAATCCAGGAAAGAGGCATTAGGAGGCAGTAAAGTGCATCGTGAGGTACATGAAGGGTACCAAGGAGATGTGCATCTGCTTTGGTAGAGGAGATATGCGTGTACTTGGGTACACAGATTCAGACTATGCAGGGCACGTGGATAGTAGGAGATCCACTTCTGGTTATGTGTTCACCTTTGCAGGTGGTGCAGTGTCGTGGATGTCTCGCGCACAGAAGTGCGTTTCTTTGTCTACCACAGAGGCTGAGTATGTTGCAGCCACAGAGGGTTGCAAGGAGGCTATATGGCTTGATCAGCTAGTGGGAGATTTGGGGATTCATACAGGTGTACCGACATTGCATAGTGATTCCATGAGTGCTATTCAGCTAGAACGGAATCCGGTCTTTCATGCAAAGACCAAACACATTGAGGTCAGGTACCATTTCATCAAGGAGGTACTTGAGGACAAGCGCATAGAGCTTGTCAAGGTTCACACAGATGATAACCCTGCAGATATGTTGACGAAGAGTCTACCTAGTCAGCGGTTTGAGTATTGTCGTGTATTGATACGCATTGGATAGTGTGCTCACTGGTTGTTCTCCCTTAAAGGCACATTGTCCTTTAAGTGGGAGGTTGTGGGGGTTAAAGGTCACTGTGCCTTTACCCCGGTTATGTACAATACTCAAACACATATATAAATGAATGAAAAAGAAGATTAGGGTGTTCTAGATCCACCAAAAACTTGTGTGGCTCTATGTTTCTCTCTCTCCCTCTTCCATTCAGCTTCTGTTGAGAGCACGCTCACTTCCTTTAACGATAGTTATAATTTTGTGCTGTCCAAAGTCTACTGAACGATCTAAGAATGTTGGAATCATCCCGCTCAAGGATACACTCAAATCCTCTCAAGGTCACATTGGCAATGAGATATTGTCTCTCGACGTTCAACTACGATTACAACTATTGACATTCAGGTAATATGCTAGTTTCTTACCCATTTGCGAGACTTATCCTCAGTGCTAATATTCCCAGAGTTTATATTCTCGGTGTTATCTCAGCATCCAGGGAAGGACCCGTTCCCTCGGATTATAACTCTTTGGGGAAGGAAGCGCGCCACCTCCCCACCCACACTATGTGTGGTTATAATAATTATATATTATATATTATGATATAAATATTTTCTTATGATTTCTTATGACAGCTCTAAAATTGATTTCTTATAAAGGTTGTCAATGATTTCTTATGACAGCTCTAAAATTGTCCCAATGTCACAATTATATTTAGACCTTTCTAATTGTAATAAGCCTTGACCACTTGAGATCTTGGTGTCTCAGTAATATCTAATCCCATGCCTCGCCAACTCTTGATGTGTGTCTTGTGTGGGTATAATTATACCCAAGGAGTTCTTGCATCTAAACAATGTGATACTTCACTTTTGGGTACCATTGGGTTATAGATTGGGCTTGGCGAATCAACTATTGGGGTTTTACTCTCACACAATAGATCAATGGCTATCTGCTTCACATCTTCTTCACACTAGCTATCCCTTTCACGTCTTGCATCTCTCTCTCTCTCTCTCTCTCTCTCTCTCTCTCTCAGCCCAACATACAATTTAACGTGTGTGGGAAATCACCCCTGACTGGATGAGACATTCAATCCCAATACCAACATCTGTAGCAACAAAGATTCGTGGAGACATACTTAAAGACGTTATCAAGAAACAAATTAGCCACAGAGCAAACTAGTAAAGCCGGAACCTAATACATAATCAACAGATCCAAGTCCAAAACGTGGAACCCGGAGGAAGTGAAGCAAAAGCCCAAAGAAAATGAATCGAGAATGCGGAACATGTGAAACTAGAGCCTGGAACCGAAAACCCAAGTTACACATGCAATAATCCAGAAGGAACTCTGAACAAGTCAACTTGGGAGTCCAGATTAAGTGAAGCCTAAACCCCATAAATATCACTAGGAACTCAGAAAAAGTCAACTTGGAGACCAGAATAACTGAAGCCAAAACCCGATAGATATAGATGAACCCAGAGTCCAGAGCCCAAAACCCAGAGAAAGTAAAACTGGAGCCTGGAGCAAATGAATCAAGTATCTGGAACATGTGAACCCAAAGCCCAGAATCTGAAACTGTTTTATCCGAACCATATAGTTTCCTACCCTCGATATCTGTATTGACTCTGGATGATCGGATTCAATAGGATTCAACAAGGAGAACAAAAGGAAAAAATGCATGATGAAATCAATATCTATAGAATGAAAGAGTGGTTGAAGTAAGCTGGAAGCAGAAGGAACGACATGATTTAAAAGCGTTCAGCGCTATCGTACATGGCGGGTCTGCCATTGAGTAACCAATTAAAATGGAAAACAGGATACAGAAGTACAGCCATAAACAAAAGCGGACGCTTATTGGGCAGCTCAAGGATGGAGATCTTTGTGTGATTCGATGAGAATCCATGCAGACAGGTCGATCGCTACGGATAGTTTATCAGTGATGAGAATCCATGCAGACAGGTCAATTGTTTCGGATAGTTTATCTAGCAATCGTGAACTACCTCATCTCTTTCACAACTTTTTACGAGTGTTTTGCAATGGTTCATCCACGAAAGACATTCAAACTTTTAGTGCCCCTTCATAGTGCCCTTCCTTGTCACACAAGCAGACTTGCACTTTCTCTCCCTTATTGAATGTGTGTAGCCTCTCGTTCTCAACCTCCTATCATAGCGTGTGGTGTGGTGCTTCCTTTCTCAAGACACTCATGCCATGTGAGTGTCACTCTCTTTCGCCTACTACCTCATAAAGATTGCATTCTCCGTCGTTGAATTCATTTACCAAATTAATGTTTGACGATTGAAGTTGTCTAATGGACACTTCAACTCTACGTGCTTTCCATGGTAAAAGCAATCCCGCTTTGAAAATTCACACTCATTGCTTCTTTGGTACCTACCTTAATCTAGGGCTTAGTCATTCACATGCCTTCATCACAAATATCAATAGCCCCTTCCTTGTTATTATTGTGCCTTCATCACAAATATCAATAGCCCCTTCCTTGTTATTATTGTAAATGTGTGTTTAAATGCTCTCACTCTTCATTCTTACCTACACATGTTTTTGTATTAACTTTGCTCATGGCTTTGAATAGCACTCAATAATTCCACCACTAGTTTGTTCGCCGCCACTAGTTTGTTCGCCGATACTCCCAATTAGCATTCCTAAAGGTCCTGAATTTCAGCAAATTAGGCCATTCCCCTTGCCAAGGGGAGAAATTCAATTGGTTTCTTGGGTGACATAGACTAGTGCTTTTTGGAGAAACCCATTCAAACCCAAAGGGTAGCCCGGATTTCACCCCTCGACCCTCTCTTTCCCTCTCCTTTTCCTTTCCATCCCTCTCTTCCTACCCATTTCCACTAACTTCTACATTTTCATTATTTTACACATTGGAACCGTATATCTCTTTATTGCTCCTTATTTAAATATGAGTACAAATGTTTTGTATAAGTTCTCATAAATGTCCGCCCATTTGAAAAGAATGTACACTACAGAATCCAACTTTTGTTGAACTTGACAATTTCTAGGTCCACCTGCTCAACTTTTTAAAAAGTAGTGTTTCCTATCTCACCATTATGGGAAACTCAAGTAGTGTTTCCTATCTCATCATTATGGGAAACTCGGACCTCCCAAAAGATTCCACTACATAATTTTATGAAAATCAACCACAAAGATCACTCCTCTGTGGAGGTGTCTTTTACGTGGATGGCCTTGTCCTCTCCCTCTACACAATCCTCTTTTCTTCCTTTGAAGGATAGTTTACACAATCACCTTGTGGCTCTCTCTCTCTCTCTCTCTCTCTCACCCTTGTCCACACACTTAATCACCTTGTGGCTCTCTCTCTCTCTCTCTCTCTCTCTCTCTCTCTCTCTCTCAACCCCATCTTCCAATCATGCATTCAGTTTATCCATTCTTCTGATCATCATTTTCAGATCACAACTCTTCCACATGCAATATTTGATTACTTTTCAAGATTAGATAATCTGTCCATCACTCTCAATGCTTGGTATACCTCGAGTAGCATGTCAATCTCTAGGGATCCCCAACCTATGAGTGCATCCGCATGTTCACATTTTCAATGTACATTATAATGGTCTACCTACAACCTAGGACATGTGAACATGCGTGGAAGTGCACACATGTTCACATTTTAAATGTACATAACAATAGGTCCCCCCAATATGGAAATTTTCTGTGTGTTTTAATCCAAGTGTGTGACCATTAGAATAACTTCATCAATGTGCATGCTATTCTCAAGTAAATATATTAGCTACACTAACTTTTCAACGTATTATTTAAGACAGAGATTGCAATAGGCCCTATGAATAAGGAGTTGCTTACCAAGACAACTTATGGCACTATCTATAGCTTGCAAAAAGTCATTTATGACATGTATAGGCTAGGCTATGTAGTTCAGTGACTAAGAGGCTAGGCTACATAGTTTGGTAACTAAGAAGAGGCTAAGCTATATATACACCAAAGCAAGAGAGCACAATTTAACAAGTTTTAACAAAAAACCCATATATATAAAAATGTGGTTCAGTCCCATATCATTACAACAGCTAGGACAGCAACCCCAAGTGTCACAGCAAGAAACTTATAGAAAGGAGTGTCCACTTGAACTTCGCATGGTGGAACATAACCTTTAGCAAGTAAATGATTAATAGCCACATAGATGAAAACACCACAAGCCAGTCCCATGGCGATGGCATACATCCAGTCAGCAACAGCACCCTGAGTAGTAGAATCGATTATGATGCCAATGGCCACACCAATGGGACTCGAAATAGCAAAAGCAAAGGAGTATGCTGCACACAGGAAAAGTGGTCGCTCTGGGATCATTCGGAGGAGAGCTATACCCATGGCAATGGCAGCAAAAATCTTGTGAAGAGAGATTGTCCACAATGATCTCCATGCATCATTTGATGTCTCTGCATTTCACATACAAATATGATATAAACATTAAAAAGTCAAAAGCTCTTTCTTTCATGCTGTCCATATTATCTTCCTGAAAAAGGAGATTAATCAAAGGGAAGACAAACTGCAAAATTGAATCTGCTGCTAAACATACCAGCTACCCCAATTGCAATTCCTTCAAACACAGAGTGGAAGCAGAGAGCCAGTATCAAAAGTATCGTGTCTCCAAACGAAGTTGTCCTCACTAATGTTGCCTTCACAAACGACTTTGCCTGTTCATTGATCCCTGACTCAGCTTCTGCACACTGCTTGCAAGACAAACATTAACAAGGTTACAAATTCGCAACAGCTCGAATCATAAAGCTTTTAGAGTCATTTATTCCAGACTTTTGAAACCAGAGCACGCAGCCTAGATAACAAAGGAGAATTGTTTCCAAAGCAGATTTCTGATTGTGATTGCAGGGGATAATACAAAATCTTTTCGAACAGCCTTTGTTGCGGACATAAAAAAGGAAAATGGCGAAACTAGTTAAATCCATAATTTAAAACAGGCAAGACAAATTTGGCAAAAAACAAAAACAATGCAACACATGGGAATTCAAGATGAGTACATACTTTGCAAGCGTTGAGACTTTGATCACAGCACTCGCACTTATCTCCTGCATCCGCTACCGTCTCTGACACTTTACAGCAAGAGGAAGTGTTAGTCAGTGTCTGAGCTAATGTTGCAATTATTTCCAAAGTCTACAGGCACTCAGAAATTCGAAGCGAAGAAACATTTGAGAATCCTATCTTCCACATACCTTTGCTGCTCGGAGGCTTGACGCCAGTCATCTCGATGTCTAACCGGCCTGCGATGACTTCTTTCACAAAGATCCGTTGAACTATGATGTCGGCCAGCATCGTAAGAAGGTAACCAGCACAAGCCAGCATCTCTGCAAATGGGTAGCTTTTGCTCGATCTGTCCTGGAAGGTTTGACTAGAATCGCTCAAGAAGTGCATCATAGCAGTGCCAAGGAACACCCCACCCGCAAACTGGGTGCCCAAAACGAGGACAGCCTGGTTCCATCGGTAATAGTAAGGAGAAACGCCACCAAGGAAGGTAATGAAGAAGATGATGATGAGGCAATAGATCTTGACTAAGATCAAGCTCTTGGAGCGGAGGTTGGGCTGGTCGGGGGGGGAGGAATCGTGGGATAAGGAGAGGGAGGAAGCAAGGAGGGGGAGGAGGAGGAGGAGGAGGGGAAGGAGGAGGGGGGGGCGAGGGCGAGGCATGGCGGAGGGGTTGAATGGGGGAGAGGGGGAAGCTATGGAGATGATATAAAAGCGAGGAAGGAAGGGAAGAGGGAATAAATAGAGAAGCCATGGCGAAAAGCTAAGGTGACCGACCGAAAAGCAAAGAAGAAGAAAACGAAGAAGATGATGATGAAAACGAAGAAGAACATGAATGATGAGAGTGTACTATCAATACTATGTTTGTAGTACACTTTTGGCTAAGTCTTCCCACTACACTTGCTCGTACAACCTGCCCCTTAGATCCTCCCCAGGGCCAGGCCTTCACGTGAAAAGTTATAACATCTCATCCACAACACCTCGTAAAATCCTTCTCCCTCTTAGCGTACCCCCCCCACCAGTTGTGCTCCCGGCCCCAACGAGATGTGCCCCTCGTAGTGGGCCATGGGTGGTTTCTTTTTTTTTTTCCTGTGGAGGTTTCACACAATTTATAACTATAACGGCAAAAAAAAATTGCAAGTCTTTGTGGCCTCCATTTCTTTTAACTACCGAAGTTGCTAGCACTTGGAGGATTGACCTTTGACCGTTGGTTCTACCCTGTGGATCAACCTCCTCTATATCCAAGGCACTTCAAGGTGGTCACCCATCAACTTTCATAAAAATTACCTTCTCGCCCCCATCAACTTTGATAGGAGGTATAGGTCCTTTGCCTTGGATAAATATGACTTGTGGCTTTGCCACTCAACCACTTCCATTTGAGGTGAGGATTCCCCATGGGCTCTACAGACTCCTTCAAGTCAACATCCAAATTCTTTCGTTCACCTGTCACAAAACCCAGTTTTCATGAACACTGCAAGTCCCCCCCTGACGTAAGCCTTTTTTTTTGGGTCCACTCTCGCCAATTTTCAAACATTGCCTTGACCCATTGCGAAATTATGTTCCCTTTTCTTTTTCCATATCCCTTGTGGCTTTTTTTTCACCACTGAATTGTACTTGCCGAATTTAAAACAATTATGTTGTTGCATTGACTTTCTTATTGACTAAACTTGCCATTGTCAAATTATGTAGCTGTTATTTTTCTACTTCCTCATTCACACTCTATCCCCTTTCCTACAAAAATCTTTTTCCTCATAAATTCTAAAACTTCCTCCCAAGTCCGCATATTTAGTTTTGCAGACAGATCTGCAGGGTTTTTCCACAAAATATGGCTGGGACTATGTAAATTTAAAAGGTTTCATTACCTCTAAATTTGTGTTTATCTGGTCAAGGTAGACCACGTACCCATAAATTTCAATTTTTTTGTGACCCCCACCTTCTCTATCACTCACATTTCCTTGCATCTTTGTCAATTTCTTTGTGACCTCCCCCCCGCATGCTTTGTCTATCACTCGCCTTTCCTTGCATATTGGTCAAGTCTCAATGTAAAACCTCAAGAAATAGTCCAAAACCTTGATTACTTGCCCTTTTAGATCCTCTTCACATGTCCCAACACCCCACATTGGCTTATTTATTATTCTCAAAAAAACCTTTTTTTGAAAACACAAAACTTTTGTGCTCACATTCTTGCAATTTTTGTTCATGAATTTGCAAGTTATAGCTAGAATGGCATAAAATATGAGCAAAATAGAAAATACAAGTCAATTTAAAAATTCACATTGCATACCCTAGGTTTTTCATTAAATTGGGGCTTATTCTGAGAAAGTTGCAATTGGCAATTACATTCGTTGTGCCCCTTCTTTTCCCTTTCTTCCTTCTGGTCCCATACAAATCAAACTTCAACCCCTTTCCTTGTCTACAAAAGACTTTTTTCCCTAAAATTCAACAACCTTCCAATTGGCATACTTGAAGATTTTGAAAATAAATTTGCAAGCTTTTGGCAAAATATCAATGGGACCAATTAGATTTTAAAGGCTTTGCAACACACTTTCCTTCTCCTGCCACAATGTCTCTCGTTCCACATTTTCATAGAATTGTTCTAGCATGTCCCTTCTCATGTGGATGATTGATTAAAGGTATTCCACGTTTTCACAGGCTTTTTCTAGCTTGTCTCTTCTCGTATCTATGATTGATAAAATATAGCTTTCATTGAAATTTTTCCCCACTTTATGGTTATGGTAAGATGTGCCCTTCACCAACAAAAAGGCTATGTACAATGCTATAGCTAGGAGGACGTAGTTAGCCACAAGGGCCCTACTTTACAAGAGAGAGTTTGGCCAAGCTCCACTACAAAAGCTTGTGCCACACAGTCTCTATCACGAGGGCAACAAAAATTTATTGCTTTGCTAAAATGTCAATGCCCACCTGGTAACCTAGGTATCTCATTGTATGTCCATGCATCCATTGGAAGTGATGCCTTTCAATCAAAGATCTCTTGAACCTCCTCAGCTACTACTGCTATGAGGAAGCCACTAATTTGGTCCAATTGATCTTAGCCCTAGAGGCCAAGCAATAACTCTCAATGGCTCCTTGGACTCCCTCTAGACTCTTTGCCATGTGTTCCATAAAGTGCCGTGTCATATGTGAACTCTGAGTCTAGTTTCTCCTTCTCTTGATGATCTAGAGCCGCACTCAATGAGGCTTGCTACCTGTGACTACTACAGAAAGTATTCAAATCCTCTACCACAAAGAGAAAGAAGAAGGGAGCAAGGGGGAAACATAGTCAAACTAAGCAGGACAATGCAAGGATCCCCCCCATGTGACCTTCAATAAGCGTCTGATTGGTGCGCCTTGCATACATGGCCAAGACCCCCCAAATCCACCTGTTTGAAAAACCCATCCTCTGCATGGTGCCTTCTAGAAAGGACCGTTCATCCCCATCATAAGCCTTCTCAAAATCCAAAGAATGATGGTGATAGGTCCCAAGACCCCAAATCAACTGCCTTTTAAAAGGTCGAGGTGTTGTCAAGGATGTTGCGTTCTTGAACAAAAGCGTGTCTACTAGAACATAGCTTTCTTGACTATGACAACTTGCTTTAGTATATATTCCCCAAGGCATCATGGCCTACCCTTATATGCTTAACCAAAGGACTGTGTATCCTATTGCATGTCTCTGACCAATTTCACACACAAACCCTATGTTTCCAAGTCCTTCAAGGGATTGCCAGCTAAAATTCAATCAAATACTATAAAAAACTAAGATTAGGGACCGCCTCAATAAAGAAAGGATGGAGAAAAAGGAGCATGGCCATGGCTACTTTGAAAATGACATCAGTACCAGGTCAAGGAATTTTTAAGCAAAAAACTAGGCTACAAAGGATAAGCCATCTGATACAAAAGGGGCCAAACTATATGTATGCAAGGGAATTTGCAATATTATAGAAAGACACAAAGAAATTTCAAAAGCAAGCTCGCCCTACATTCATACAAATTATTCCACTCACTCAAGGCTTCCCTATGAACGTATTATTCATCCATTCACTCAAGGCCACCTACAAATGGATAATTCATCCACTCACTCAAGGTTTCCCTACAAACGGAGAATTCATCTATAATAATTCATGCAAGGTTTCCCAACATTCATGCATTTCACCCATTCATGGAATTCTTGTCATTCATGCATAACACCCATTCATGCAAGGTTTTCCATCATTCAAGGATTTCACCCATTCACTCAAGGTTTCACCTGGAGAAACAAACGATGCAAGAGCAAGAGACGGGATACAAGCATTCGTGCAAGAAAAAACAAGCCAAAAGCTAGAGTTCAAGTACAAAGAAGATAGTGGGAGATAAAATTTATGCGAGGAAGAAAGAATTTGAGGAAGAAACCAACATGGAGGATGGAATTGCGAGAGTAAAAGCTTGAAACTGATAGCATCAATAGAAGGATTGTCTCCTTCTTTTGGATGAAGAGAGACAAGAAGAGCAAGGCCTCTTGGCCTCTTCATTAAGTTCTAATTTGACCATTAATCTTGCCTAGATATAACACAACCTAGCACCTCCCTGTTCCTCCTCCATATTTCTCAATTCACAAGTCCCAAAATCATGGCACATCTGGTCCCAAAATTATGCTCCTTAGAGAGCACCATGCAATGTTGCTCACACTAAAGAGGAAGAGGAGGGGAAGGAGTGGGGGGATGAGGCACAGTGGAAGGGAAAGTGGAGGAAGATAGATTGGATGTCGGAGAGGAGGAACTTTTGGAGAAGATACATAGGAAGGGGGAGCAGGGAGGAAGGTGAAGGAGGGAGAAAAGAAGCTTGTGGGATGCCATGGCAAAAGATTGGGGGGGGGGGGGGGAGTAAAGGGCAATTAAGAAGAGAGAAGAAGAAGAAAAGAAGAGATAGAAGAAAAAGGCAAAAGAAGAAGGAAAAGAAAACGACCAAAGGAGAAGACAAAGAGTACTATGTCTGTAGTATACTTTTTATTGTAACCATTACCTAGTACACACATTAAGCATGCACCTTAGATCCTATCAAAGCTAGTGTTTACATGAAAAATGCTTTTTTGCAGAGCAATGGTAGCTCAAGCAGTAGGGTGTCTACCTACTAGAGCTGGCTACCCGTGCTCAAACCCTGCGAGTTGCCCATGTTCAAAATCTTGCTAGAACCGTGAAGATGTTTGTTTTTGGACATGGGGAAATTCTCCTAGCCTTTCCTAGAAGGCAAGACTTAGGGTGGAGCATTCATTGCCCAAAAGCCTAGTGCCATGGATGCACAAACAAATGGTCCCCTCTTTTGTGCAATTTCTATGACACTCACACAATAGTAATACTTGGCACAAAGATGTTGGATTGTGCTTAGATCTAATGGATTAGAAGGATATATATATATATATATATATATATATATATATATATATATATATATATATATATATATATGTATGTATTCACTTAAATTCATGATAGGTGAAAATAGTACGTTGTTGTTGTGGTACATGATGCCAACTTTGAAAATTCCTACTCATACAATAGAGCTTATCTGACAATAAAACCACACATTATTCATATTAAGTGGCTTGTCATACAAGGGCCTCTTTGGGGGATGAGAAATATGGGGTTGTTTGGTGCGAACCCAAAATTGGACTTTATAGATCATTTGGGTTTTTACAAATTTGAAGATTGAAAGCATGAACTACTACACTGGTTTTAGCTGATGACTTAGCATCCCATTCCCCCCACTTCTGTCTCTCTCTCTCACTAACCCCCCCAACTATAAGTGGCACATGTAATACGTGCACTTCCAAGGTCCATTTTGTTATGTTCTTTTATACATCATTGCCACATTCATATATATGTGGCATCAAACTCTTCTTCCTTGTTTTATTTTGTAATTTTGCACTCAAAGGAAAATTTTCAAGTAGGAGACACAAATATATTCATTTAATAATTACAGCTTGAATATTTTGATTCTTGTAAGACATTTGAGGAATCTCCTTCTACACAGACTTATTCTAGCATGTCCCATACTTGTTCCCCTTCTCATGTGTATGAATGACAAAAGTAGCTTTCATTGAAACATTTAAGCATTCTCCTTCCACGCAAACTTATTCCAACATGTCCTTTACTTATTCTAGCATGTCCTTGCTCATGTGTATGATAAGATGTGCACTTCAATGTCTTTTCCTAGACAAGGACCTATAACCTATCATGGAAATGCATATTGTCCTTTGACTTCCTTCTTAACTCATTTCATTTCTATAAATTATTTTCTTTGCACAAATATGGTATTCTATTTCACATTGTTGCTCACTTCACACCATCTATAAAATATCAAATCCTCTCTCTCTCTCTCTCTCTCTCTCTCTTTGTAATAGAGATATATTTCCAAAAATTATTATGGATGGCTGCATAACCACCATGTGATGTCAAGGCTTTCCCTCTCTAAGAACTTCAAACCACTAGGGTTGCTCGTTGTGTCATTCTCCACAAGTGGACAAACTTAAAGAAGATACTTGCCACAATAGTAGTCCTTTGCTATGACCTATATGAGTTCTTACACCAACTTTTGCATCAAGTATGAAGCCATTCCTTGCCAACAAGATATGTCGTAAACCTATCCATCTAAAAATGGAAGGAGATGACAGACTCTCTCTCTCTCTCTCTCTCTCTCTCTCTCATTTTTTGTGAGTGGGTGACCGCTTTAGTGACTCATCTCTTTAGTTTTTCTATTCAAAAATATGAATAAGTGTATCACATAAGACATGAAATGCTATTCAAATTTTGAACAATAAATATGTGGCATCAAACTATTCTTCCTTGTTTTATTTTTTAATCTCTCTCTCTCTCTCTCTCTCTCTCTCTCTCTCTCTCTCTCTCTCTCTCTCTCTCTCTTTGTGAGTGGATGACCACAGAGTATCCCAAGTCTAAAAGATCAATGTGCCACTATTTCGCCATCTGAAGAATAGTCATAAGATGTAGTGTTAGTCATATATTCAAGGAATCAAGGTGGCCAAACCCTGATGGTAATATTTGTGTGTGTGTTGAGATTAGATTCGCACGAGGTCCAAGAATATATGAACAACACTTTAACATCAAATGAAATATAAGGAAAAGGTATTTATAAAGACTAGATGTGGTTGAATCCCAAAAAGAAAATATTTTTAGGATTTGAAAAGAATTTCTCCATGAAAGAACCTTTGCACCAAACTTCAACCAGCAACACTGATACCTACCACCATCTGATCCACTTAAGTTAGAATAGCTTAAACCAGAAGGGAAGACAGGTGTCATAGCATTACTGGACTTTTTATTGCCACCTGGTCATATACTCCATAGTTGAAAGTATGTACCTTTTACCCTTACGTGTTGGGAGAAGAGGACCAATGAAATCCAAGTTCCATTTCTCAAAAGGAGCTTAAGACATGATTGTCTTGGTAGGTTCTAGCATCAAAACCCTCTTACCATATGCTTGACACTGAGGACAACTTCTGCACCAATGAGCCACATCTCCATTCAAGCTAGGCCAAATTAGCCATGCAAGTAGGATCTTCCTCTTTGTACGTTCAGCCCCAAAGTGACCTCCGCATCCTTCTTCATGACATGCCGCCAAACAAGCTACAATCTTATCATACTGGAGAATCTTTTGCAACACTCCCTTGCTCCTCAAATCAAGTATCTCCATCTTTTTTAGTCAAAAATCATGCCTTTTTGTTCAAGCAAAGGTGAGGCGCCCAATTCCCTTGTTTTTAGGCCTTGCTCCATGCCTTTTTCATGCTTTTGCATTGAAAATCAAAAAGCTAGTGCTCCCTACCTAGTCCCTAGCCCCTAGGTGCTACACATGGATGTCATACATAGCCATTTAGCATCCACAAATCATCTTGCAAGTTCTTGTCAAAATCATCCACCAACAGAGCCACTTAAGTAGCTAGATGTTATTACAAGGCTGACCAACCAAGGTGAAGGGAATGCCTCCGACCAACAAAAAGATGAGGATAAAGAGTCTTTTTTTCTGGGTAGAGATTGTTTTTCTTGTATTATATATTCACAAGTGACCTATACATTGAGGATCATTAATTCATTACAGCAACAAAGAAAAAAAAGGGGGTCCACCCTTATGACATGAGTTAGATCACTAGGAGACAATTGATGTAGTCCATAGCTGTGAGGAAAAAGAGAACCATAAAGATCAGTGTTCAAAATAGCAAGTCACTGAAGAGCAGTTCCAATAGAAGGGAGCACATCTCAAAATGGAACAGAGTTGGAGAAGATCCATCACTTCAAGAGGGTTCTTCTTTGACAAGGTATAAAGTAGGGAGGTCATGATTCTACAACAACCAGAAATCTCTTTGCAATTGAAGTTCTTGGTGTGTTCATTAGCTTGTTCGTGTAGCTGAGAGAGAGCCTCATTGTAATTATGGATCTGTTGGTCTAGCAAATTCTTTGCCTGATAGCATGACAATGTTTTCTGTTAGTTAACCTCTTAATTTTGAAAAATAGAAACTTTTTCTAAAAATTAACATGAGAACATTTCAATGCACTAATTCCACCACTTTGGAACTGGTAATAGTTTCTTGAGATTTAGATGGCCCACAATGCATGAGCCTTGAGGGTTAGCCAGGAAGAATGAGGGGTTTTGAGGGAATCTCCAAGGAGAATTGCCTTCCAGTTGATAGGCTTCCCAACCTAGAGCTAGATGTACTTCCAAACTTTCCTAGCTTCGGGGCACGTGATGAAAAGATGAAAAATGTCTTCCTTTTTGGTGGGGCACATTTTGTAGAGTCCTGGCCCCTTTCCTATTCTCTCACTTTTGCAATTAGCCTAGACAGCCTTATGTAAGATGAGACAAAGTAGGGTAGAGTATTTTTCATGGATGTCCTTGTTCCAAATGAGTCAAAACATATACTGCCACTTGGCTGGATTATCAACAATCTTCCATCTTGTGTTAAGGGTTCTAGCTATGTCCTCAATGTCACTGTGAGGAGTAGGTATAGAGAGTAGATGTGAGCTATGAATCCAACTGAATTCTTTGAGCAGGTTAAGAACATGACTTCCTTTCCAAGTGACGCTTCCCTACCATAGGAGAAGATAGAGAGTTATTATCTGGTAAGCAACCCAAGCACCCTTAGTATGTAGAGCATATTTTGATAGCCTCGAGGGTTTCAATGTGTGAAAGCATTGATGAGTTGTTTTGTTTTAATAATAGTGTTCCTTATGAGTTGATCAAGGCCAACAGGCAGACATTGAGGGATGAGGCAACACTACTATCCAAATCTTGTGCTTTATTGCTAGGCGATGGGCACCTCCTCAAGCCCTATGGTATAATAAGAGGTAGCCCTAGGGTCATGTGTATTATATTTAAGATTATTTCCATGGAGATAGTGATGCCTAGGAGGCAGAGTACAACAAGCGATAAGCTACCCATGACACCGTGAAGGAGAATCAAATGAAACGATAGGCAAAGTACCGATCCATGGCCCAATAGAAGAAAACTAGGTAGCTCTTCAGCTTGCAAAAGCAAAGATCATAAACATGCAAACAAGAGATGGGGTATAGCAATAGGTGATTTGGCACCTCAAGCAATGAGTATCACCTGCCTCGTCTGTCGCTGCCACCATCAAGATCAATTAACTATGCCAGCATAATGCTACAAGGCTGAGTGCAAGTGGTAAACTTGGAACAAATCCAAGCTTTAATCAAAAAGCTATTGGTGCCTCATGAGCACTGATCCAAGAAATTGTGCCACAGCCTAGACAATAAAGATAGAGCATGCCCCGGTGTGGCTCACAGCCTATTTCCAAGCCACACACACTGGCCACCTCCATCAAAATAATTGGCTTGAAGTTGATGGTGATTGAGGAGGCAAAGCCCCCTGAATCCAAGCAAATAGTAGGATAATTCAGAGGAGAAGACTACAACTCAACCCCTTTTGCTCCTAGATTTTGAGTCTCTACCTATCCCTTTCATTACTATTGGTTCATCCTCCCCCAACCGTTGGGTTGAGACAATCACATAGACATCTCTATCATGCCTTCCAGAGTGTGTAGCTAGGCAGTGACTCAATGTGTCATAGGGATCTTGGGGGAATGTCAATGGAGACTCCACTCTAGAACAACTCCTTGTGAGAGATTTGCAAGCATGAGCCTATCACTTGTGTCACACAAGTGCCTACCAGATTTTGTCAATGTGATTCCACATGAATGAAGAAGGTTGATGGGAAGAGAAGAGGGAAGAGAAGTGAAGGGGAAAGTGAAAGGGGGAGAGTGGCAATCACAAGGCAACACACAAAGGAAAGCAAGAAGTGTCACTCACAAGAAGATAGAGAGAATGAGAGAGCTTGTATTCCAAAAGTTACGTGTACACAATTAAGACCAAAGTCAAACTTATGGCCATTTATAACTACAACTTTTCAAGGGAGGGCTAACCATGTACTCTCTTTCACCTCTCTCACTCTCTTTTTACAAGCACTTGGGCCCATATGGCTCCAAGGCGGATATCATATTGCCTACCTCACATCCTCTCCTTCTTCTCTAGTTAATCTTAGAAACACCTAGCACTTGCATGAACTGTTAACCATGGCGATTAACATGCATCCCTTCATACTCACAATCCATCCTTGGATTGGTTCGATGTATGATGTCAGACTTGAGGGCATTGTTCATGATGCGATGTCAATCGAATAATCCATGGGAGATTCTGCAAAACTAATGGAAAGGCTTCCAAAAATGTGTCTCAAATAGTCTTCAAAGGTTTGGATATGACGACCATGAAGATTGCACACACAAAGATATAGGTGCATGACTTGAGAAAATTAGGGCCCAATGTTGAGGTTAAATACTATTTTGGAGCACAGCCATTGAAGATTCTCCTCTGCAGTAGGCTCGTAAGTGGGGATGTCCCTTAACAAAATGATAAGTAGTCAAAAAAAAAGCATTATTGTGACGACTACCAGATCTGGGACCGAAGAAAGGTTGTGTTGAATTCCTCCATATGTGCCACCAATGCATAGGAGGATCCTACTTCTGAAAAATCGAGCCTTGGAAAATTTATGCGATATTCGGATCTAACTCTCATATTTCTTCTAAATTTGGCTAAGACCATCTATGGCATAATGGCATATAAGTGGGATCGACACGTCAGTCAATGTCACTAAGTAGTAGGTCCACCAAAAAGCCTCACGTTTCAAAAAGGAAATTCTCCACTAAGGCTAAAGTCCTACTACCATACATGTAGTTGGCACCTAATTAGGGTCTAGCCTCTGATAGCCACCTCTTGTACTTTTGAGATTTTCTTGCCGCCACTTTTTGACGCTCCTCTGGGTCAACTCAGTCAGAGCACGAACTTCTATAATGTCTTTCTGAGTGAGCTAGAAACTCTAGTCCATTTGTTCACGTTTGCCACATCATCGATGACCCTAAATTATGTGTGGACTTATACCAAGTGTCATGGTTGGGTGTAAGCTCTTAAGGCTACTCCTCCTCTTCATGGGGGTGCTCATTGACTTCTTCTAGATCCTCCTCCTCATAGGGATCTTCGACATCTGAGAAGAGCATGGGCTCAAAAATTTTATACCAAGTGGTCATGCCATGTCTTCTAGACCCTCCGGCCCGCAAGCAACTATTGATGTGTGTTGGTGGTGGGTAGTGTGGTGGTGTGCTATGAGTTGGATGGTTGTGAAGGGTTAGTGGGCTGTAGTGACTATAGAGGTGGGGTTTGGGTTAGGTGCCATGTTGGGATTAGACAATGGGGAAGTGGGTGAGAAGAGTTAAACAAGGCCCATGTTGTATTGGCATATACTTCATGTAGAGTCATAGGGTATGCTACATGTGAATCATAAAATTGCCTTAATAATATGCCAATTTGAATGATGTTCCGAATGGCTTCAAGAATATTATTGTACAAAACTATTATGCCAGTAGGGGGATAGCACTTGCTATTGTGTGCAAAGAGGTGATTGAATATGAATTTGGCATCCCCACAGCCATACAATTGTAGCCACTCTAGGCTTCTAGCCAAGGTCTATGCATTGCAAGGCAAGTCCTATAGGTCACTAGGTTTTAGTAGTTCTAGCATGGGGCTTTCGTTGGATAAAATAGAAGAGTCTTGGAAAACTCGCACCCAGACTACAAAATTATAGACGATGGGGTGGCATGCAAGTATCAAAATATCTGCATCATCCTAGAGGACAATGTCCTAAAAATACGCCATAGCTATTATAGGATGTGCCAATAAGTTATTGCATCAAAGAAGAGTATCTAGGTAAACAAGCAGCAAAGAGTGGGTGCTCAAAATTGATATTGTTTTGTATGGTAGCAGCGGCGAAGATAGTGTAAAGGTAGTAGTTGAAGGTGTCTTCAACTGTGCGGATGGAAAATGCTAGAGATGGACGAGGTGCAGGGCTTGGAGCTCTTACTGAAGGCGAATAATCTGTTGTTGTCACTACTGCAAGAGTGCATGGAGCTACTCTATTTGTTGGGCCTACTGAGCCACTTGAGCTTCCAGAGCCAGCTTCTGTACTTGCACTCTTGTGTGTTGTTGATGATCCATGTTAGCTTGCCTTTAGAGAGCATCATAATCAACCTATGGCATATCATTATGTGAGCATTCCATGGCAAGGGATTCTTTCATCTTTTGAAGCTTGATCTCAAGCCCCTTGCTGATTTTTACTGCTTTTAGGCCACTGGCCTCCACTACCATCCTATGTGCCCTTCTTTTTGCCTACCTCTACTACTACTAGCGTTAGGCATTGTTCGCATCAATAGTCTGATGGGCAAAAAACTCCTGTTTCTACACTAGCATGTTCTCAGAAGTTCTTGCCATGGCAGTTCGAGCGTCCATGAAAAATGGCTCTTTTTGTAGCACACTTATGTCCTCCCGCATCAACTTGGTGTAGTTTTGTGAACAACAATATGCTTTAGAGGTATAAAGTTTGATTACTTTCTATGAGGTTGGGCATCGAGGCGATTGTGGTTGCGATTGGCCTTATTCTTCAACTTTGATCTTAGTTGCAGCTTCATGAACCCCTGTAGGACTCTGCAGTGGGCTCAGCCCCTATTCTTGAGTGATATATATGACCAATTTTCTTTGCAGCATTGGCTTCTTGAGGGCACCCTCTTGTTTGAGTTTCTCGGCAGTCTCAGCCTCCTTTTTCCGACTCTCTTCTTCCTATTTGTGCCTTAGTTCTGCTTGCTACTTTTGGAGGGTCTCTTGCTCCTGTTTTCTCTTTGCTTTAACTGCTTGTGTATTGCTCTATTTCTCCCTCTTCTTTTTGGGTGAGGGCATTATGGGGGTGGTCCACTATGTTGGAGTTGATAGCAGTGTGTTGTGTTTTAGCCATTGCCACAGCCTTTTGATACGGTGTCATCCGACAAATAGCATATTATTGGCATAGAACATGGGATTGTCCAATCTTCTCCTTTGGATTGCATGCACACATTGATTAGCTCTATATAGAAATGGTCAGCCCAGTTTGTCTTCTCGAGCTAATGCAAGCACACAAGTAGATTTTGCAAGATTACACTATTATTGTAATAGGTATCCCACCCCTATGGATCTTCATATCATATGCCACCACCCCTTGGAGTTTCTAATCCATGCCTCCGAGCATTGCATAGGTTTTGGAGATGCTAGGTAGCCCAAATGCCTTACAGACCATCTCAACCATGAACTGATAAAAGTGGTACTCCCTGTCCACATGCAGCCATCCCATTGTCTGAGAAGTGTTGTTGAATCTATCAACAAAATCTACCACTGTCGCAGGTTTAGGTGGTATGGGAACCTGTCATGGCTTGGATCAAGGGGGCTACTGATGGGTCCTAAATTGCTTGGTAGCTACTGCCTACATTGTGGTAGTAGAGGCAGAAGTCCTTTATATTGCATCTAAATTGGGAATGAATGACTACCCCTTGAAGGTGCTCCAACCATTCCGTTCCAAGGGGGGGGAACCGAGTGATTTGCATATTGTGCTCTACGTAGTTCTGCACATCCTCTATGTCAGCGATCCGTCGCTTCTTCTAGATTATTGAGCTAAGGGCTCATGCTCATGGGTGGTCTGCATCCTGGATTGATCCATTTGGGAAGGGATGGATATGAAGAGAGTGCGAGAACTTGAGGGAGTAAAGAGGGTAGGAAGGCAAACAAGGCTTCGTTGTTGCTAGTTGTTGCTAGGAATTACTTTTTCGACGAAAAATAGGTCTTCTTGCAGTGACAGATCATGAGGATTTCGCTGACGTGAGGGGGATGCTAATGAGAGTGAGCTTTGGAGGCAATGGGAAGTTGTGAAAATTTATGAAAAATTTTTATAGAGTTCCGTTACACGGCAAAGTGAGGAGCTCCAGAATGAGGATGGTGCAAAACACTCTATAGCACACAAGCAACCAGTCTTGATCTTTAATTACCAAATAGCTTGTTGGGTATTTGAACCCACAGGATTGCCAGTGTTAACAATATACGAAACTCTGTTGTTTGGGGGAAAAGAGAGAGTTGAAGTACCAATGCATTGCCGAAAGGAAGGGTTGATGTTTACAAAAACAGTTGAGATATTTCTATTGTGGATAGAATACACCTCTCTCTCTCATTGCATAAAGGAAAGGGAAGAAAGATATGAGACATTGCATTCCCTTGTGTCCTCAGAGCTTGAAGAATCCGTGTGTGCAGGACCATGCACTAAATAAGATCTTAAGGTCAAGATCCTGAATGGAACTGACACTACGGTGTTTGATGGGCTGAGTAGAATGTTATTCAAAGCACTGTCCTCTTGCTATGGGTGAAATCCTAGCATTTTACCAAACCTCAGGTGAATGTGTTGATCAGTAAGTCAAGCTGCTCCAATCAGAATCAGTTGTGCATGTGTTGATCAATCATTTGCTGCTTTATAAAGCGACAACTTCGATAATCGTAGCTACGTTAAGCTTAATGTAGCGACACACAGTTTCACTATCTCACCGACTGGTTTTCAGTGCTCCTTGCAAACTTGTGAGTTTTGTACAACGTTTGTGAGAATTGGGGGGTACTACCGTACCTAATCTATCTACTCAAATAAAAAACACAAAAAACAACAACTTAAAATTGACAAATGAGATATTTTCCAAGGAAGGTGGCTGGGAACACACTCACACCACTTCCAAATCTGATTGAAACAACATTTCTTGGTATTTTAGTGAGATTTAACAATTCACACACCTTAACAATCACTCAAACTAACTACTCCTATGATTTGATAGTAGCAAAAAATAATCTAAAACAAGCTTCAATCCATCAACAACAGTCAATGGACAGAAATGACAGTTCTTACTTTTTCTACTCAAAACACACTCCTTTTCCACTCAAACCAAACCTAATCTCCACTACACTTCTAGTTAAGCTAGGAAGCATTGTGCAATGGTTGGTTAATAGAAGAAGGCTTATGCATTCCAAAAGCATACCTCGAACTCCCAAGGCCCAAGTTAGTTTCGTTAAGAAGCTAAACTTTTATATTGGCATTGAAATTTTGTATGCCCTAATAAAAATAAATGTTTGAAACATTCGCTAGGATTTGAAACTTTTATGCAAAAAAATTTAAAGTTTCACCAAGATTTACATTTTCCCTTCAAAATTCAAAGGAAAATATATTAAAAAATACTACATTCTACTAATATTGTGAAACTAAAAAAGTGAGCTTGAAAACTTTCACCAAGATTTTATATTAATATATAAGCATAGCTTCGATAAAAATAGTAGATGATATTTTTCTTTTACTAACCTCACAATGGAAATGCCTATGGTAGAGGCAAATCATCCCTTTCCCATTTTGATTAGCCATTGCACTAGGTAGAGCCATTGGGAAATCTATTAGCTAAGGTATCTATTTTGTTAGAAATTTAGGGCTTTGACATTCATAAAGATTGCTTGGAATAAAGGAAACCTTGAAGATCCAAAAAGCAAGTGATGTATTTTCCACATAAAGTGTTGATTGCGGCTAATGAAGCTTCCACAGTTTAACTACATAAAAAGCACAATAGAGTTGAGATTTCCAAAGACTAATGCATTCAAATGGATCTGAATGCATGATCAAGACTCAAGACCTCCTACTCATGCTACCCACCCTTGTCCCCCTTGTCGCAAGTTTATAAGATATGGAGATACAAATCGACTCAACTATGGACCCTACAACTTGGAGCAACTATCTACAACCAAAACTAGAGAACTACACCAACTCTCATAAGCTTAGACCAAGACAAAGAACGCAAGCTCACGACCTAGGTAAAAGGAAGAAGAACACTTATATATTTCCAACTATGTAGTAGCCAAGAGAATCACCTCCACACTAGAACCATGTAGAAGGATCTGGCAAGTGTAAGCCATGCATAAGATAGTCGCATAGGTAGCCAATCACCACAACTCTACTTGCATGGGCCAATCGCTACCAGCCACCATGAAGACCTCCACTTAAGTTACCACATCCATCAGAGCCTCCTCCATGAGGTTCATATTACAACAACCCCCCTGAACTAAAATGAGGAGAAAGATAGGAAGAAACTAGCTATTTGCTAACATCTGCTTCACTCAAACATGATTGAAAAATAGCTGAAGATCTATGAATCAACACCAAAAGAGATTAATTTGTGACCCAAGACAAGTGCAATACACTGAGCACCATAAGAACCCTATGATTCAATTCAAGTGCAACATATCATGCACCATAAGAGTCGTAGAAAGCCCAATCATCTTCTACAATACAAGCAAAATCAGTTACAACATCAAATGATGATATCCCAAGAGCTTTGTCTTTCAAATGGTTTGAGCTTTTACCATGCTCGGCTCTATGTTTCTTCCAACACTGTTCCTTGACATGGCTAGATTTGCTGTAATAGCATAGCTCTTCAGCTTGCTACAATAGCATAGCTCTTCAACTTATGAGAGCTCTCAAAGACGGGTGGATCATCAAAAGATGTGTAAGGTTAGACCTTAACGACATTTTTTTTGCTTTGTCCATCGGGTCATGAAGCTCCACATAAATTTGTCTATTGTATACCATGCAAATATTTGGTTGAAAACTTTTACATGACTCTATGGCCTTAAAATTTCTCCATTACCGGAAGCATGTAGAAAATTTAAAGTTGAGGATGTAGCATAACCCTCGTGCAATTGAAATAGACTAAATTCTATAGGTGGATTGTACAAAAGGAATCATTTGAATGCCTCCTGCTTGAATGATCAATTGGTAGGACATTTCAATAGAAAATGCTACTTGACATATCGTTTCAAGTGGTTAAAACATTTTCCAATGGGTAGCACTTCAACAATGACTTACCTTTTCCATAAAGAATTATAATCCACATGCAATCATAACAAATGCTCGTGACACATGATATTGGGCCTAGAGGAAGGGTCCCCACCTTAGGGGGACTTTATTCACTTGCCAAGGATACATCCACTTAGAGCCCTCAATCATAAGCAAGGCAATGTTGAAAAACATATCACAGTCTCCTCCATTCCCGAAAGAAGAACATCTTTGCATTATCTTGAAGCAAGATCCCTCACATCATATCCAAGCCTTGCTATATTCATAAGGGAATCCAAAAAGAGAGATCTTATATCTAACCACATTAGTTTAAATCTCAATTTACAAGAGAACGTCAACATGTTCATCATCATCATTCAAGTTACACAAACACATATGATAAAAAAATAGAGCTCTAGATTCCACATCATTCAAGGAGGAAAAGGGGGGAAACTAATGCTCTTCCACATTAGCAATGCAAGCATCGTCCTTCTAAAATAAGTTCAAAAGTCCTACTTAGGACTAATGCATACCATGCAAACGTGGTGATCATCCTCCCAAAACAGGTTCAAACTTCCTAGTTAGGATTTTAGCCTAGGCCATAGATGTTGCATATGGTGTAATAACATGGTCAAGAAGGTAAGGACCATCTCCTAAAGAAGGGAGTCTTGCTGCATGGTCTCTCTTCTCACTCCTTGATCCCAGATCATGTTCAAAAGTGACATGAACATGCAGCTTTCATGCAAGATCAAACAGTGTCAATGGAGAGGAGATTGTGGCAAGCATGTGTAGAGTCATGCACCCCGTGAAAATTTGATGAAGACAAGCAAGGAAGAGGAACAAAATTATAGATATGGTTTTTGGCAGCATTTGGGTGCAGTCACAAGAGTGGAGCCCAAGCACAGGTGTATCCTACTTTAATAGAAGTTCTTGGTTGGGATCCAATGTCCCCAATTAGCCCATCAATCAGGAGCCCACAAATTCTGGGCACATGGATCTGGGAACATGGTTTTGTGAAACCATGGTTTTGTTGGACCATGGTTTTGGGGTAACTAAGCCGGATGGACTTGGTTTACCATGTACTCAACCTAGAGGGGTCTAGTTACAATGTGACCATGTAACCAAACAAGAGTGGTCTAGTTAGAATGTATCTAGATTAGTCAAAATTTGGTGCCATGGAATTGAAGTTGTGGAGCTTAGTTCCCAACGTCTACTCTTTCCCAATCAAAGGGTCTAGTCCTTACTTCATGATCTAAGGGTTTTTCTTCAAAAGAAAATTTCTCTTTATTCTTCCTTCACATGTAATTATGTGACTTATCAATGATTCCCATTATTTTGTCCACTAGCAAGCTAGGGTTTGATGTCTTCCTTGGCATATAACTAGCCCAACATTAGTAAACAATTTTCTTGAAGCCCTTGACGAGGATTTGTTATTACTCTACATGTCACTTACTTTGCCTCCCTGCTATGTAGGCAATGTCATACCGCTCTACAACTATGCCTTTCTTATGGCCATTCCATGTCTTGTCATGGTCTATGCCTTGATATGCCAACAAGTTATCTTATATATCGCTTTTCTCATTCACTTTATCATCTAGTTCCCATCATGGCACTTCATTGTAACATTTTGTATTTACCAGTCACATATAGATGTCCATTATGACATACTACAATACCTATTAGTTGCATCTGGTTTATCAAATCCTGACCATACCAATAACTCAACAGATACTTGGTGATTAGTGGGTTATTTGGCTAATACTTGCACTACACTAGTCTAACTCGGGATTAGTGAGTTATTTGCTAATACTTGCACTACACTAATATAACCCGTGCTTAAGACCCACCAAATAATTTCAAGGAAATGGGTATCTTTACCCTTATTGGGGTTCAAGTATTGTTATCATAACAATGCCCTAGAACATTGGATAATAAGACCCATTTATTAAGTCATTTGTATGGCAAAACGTCTTTTCATTAAGGAGTATAACCCTACTTGGGTTGCACTCCATTTCTAGATATTTTCATTTTGAAAACTCAATTGAGATCAATTGTTGGTCTTCAAAACTAAAAAATAATGCTAGCAATGGGCAAGGCCTAAAACGTCAATATGGTCAAAACAAAGACAACGCATGAGGAAAAGCACACAAATATGTATTGAGTTGGCTCACTAGGCCATACTCTTGTCTCAAAGTATAACAAGCTTTCCAAGAAATTGAAGAGTCGAGATTATATCAAAAAATTATGCAAGCAAGTGCTATTAATTTTTTCTTAAGGTTAGAATGAATTCATCTCTTCTACAAACAATATAGTATTCTTAGAAATCTAGTTCTTGTCCCACCATCAAGATATAAGGATAGTTATTAGTAGGTAAAAACATGTAAACATGTTGGAAATTTTCAAAGGGGAAGTAACATGAGGTATGTATCCTTCCATCATATGAAAGTAGGCACAATGTAATGTAGATATATGTGATGTGACTTACATATGAAACTAGGCACAAGGAAATGTAGACATATAGTTTTTGTGAAATATTTCCCTACTTGATACACATGCAATGCTTGATATAGTATTTGTGAAATGTTTCCCAACGTGATACACATTCAATGCCCCAAAAAAGTGTAAATCCTTTGGAGGTCATATGCATCTCTCCACCATATGAAAGTAGGTTTAAGATATGAAAGTAGGCACAATGTAATATAGAATCTGTATGTTATTTGTGAAATGTTTCCCAACTTCATACACATTCAATGCCCAAAACAAACTCCAAAGTTGTGTATAAGGGTTAGTATAATTTCAACACTCTTTGGGATGGTTGTAGATGTCTATAAGGTTTATAAGGATGTAAAGTCCAAAAAGAAAGTCCATTATGTCATAGGTAATATATAATGTTGGAGTTGTTAATTTTACATATTGCATGCATATCATTATAAGCTTTTGTAAATGAACTCATAAAGCTTAAAAATAGGATAAGTTAGTTAGATTTTAACACACATGGCTTAGATGAATAGAAAAACTAATTAGAGTAAATTTGCATAAGGAGAGGTTTAGACTTATAAGTTGTTTTCTTCTATGAAGAAGGGGACACCAATACTTAACATGTTACACATACACGATGCAAAATGGCCTTCAATAAATCCATAAAATTGTAGTTTGATTTACATTTCATGTGAAATATAAAAAATTGATTATTTTATGTACGCTATTGTCAACTTTTAGAGGCATTTTGAACATCGGCCTAGTAAATACATGGCAAACAATTGTAGTTTGAACACTCGTTCAAGGCAAAAGGAAAGGTAACATTTTCATACATCCTCTCTACCTTAATATAAAGTGATCCATGATTAAAAACAAAAATCTAAAGGAGCTTGGGATTGCACTTTTTTCTTCCAATACTACTATGTGCTTAACTTGAAATTGAGTCTTGTAAATACTAGAAATGAGCTTTCAAAGTATTTCACAAGGCTTGTTTGAAGAAACCTTTCTTTAATATGAATATTACACATTGAGGAGAGAATAAGAAAAGCTCACTCAGCCTCAATGTACTAGATGCATATTACTACTTACATATTTGTTAGCATACGTAATGGAGGCTATTATGTTATTAAATGGATACTTACAAATGGTACTATCTCATAGCATAAAAGAATGAGTTCCAAGGCACATATTTATGTATTTTATTCATAGATCCCATGGAGGGCCTTTATGCTGACAAAGTACGAAGACTTATGGATAAAGAAAAGTTGGGAAAGCAAAAGCATATCATGAATGCATCATTTGAGAGGCCAACAATGGGACAATGATTGTGGTTGCCCATACAAGAAGCAAAAAAGAAGAAGGAAATCAAATGAGGAACATGAATGCACTTGCAAAGCCAACCCCTTGTAATTTGAGAAAACCCCCTTGTTGGTTTGTACTTGCTATCATGAAAAGTTTTGGGGTGGGTAGACATATGATGCACAAATCGATGTGGTTGTTTAGAGGTGACATGTTTGTTGCCCAACTCCTAAGGCTCCTTTCGAAAGGCCTTCCAAAAGGGCCATGTCTAACTATTTTCACACTCTCTAAAGTTCGGCATTGGGCCTATGAAAGGCGGGTAATATGTTATTTCAAGACAAATATGCTCACATTCTCTTAGGGGGCCTACACGTGAGCTACAGATATTGCAAGAATACACAAAAAACTAAACATGTAGAGTTGGTTTTACTCATCCACATGCCTAAGCAATCCTTCCACACTTGACCTTGTGGCAAATGCAGGCAACATTACTATAAAAGTGCATATAGTGGTATTTATCTAGGTGCACAAAAAAGACAAAGTAATGTATTTTCTCGATGGACTCTTTCGAGTAGATGCACCTTAATAAGGCTTGTAATACCGTGGTCAAATCCATGTACTTATGACTAGAGGGAAAAATGCAACTTTCCTTTGGTCTTAAATCAAAAGCGCACCTATTAAGGCCATGTCAAGGCATGCTATTTTTGTAGAAGTAGAAGAGGACAATATCATAACTAATCATGGGCAATAAGAAAACCCACATGCGGGCTAGAGCGGAGGTTGTATCTCCACTCATAGTAGCAACACCTCCATTGTTCCTCAGAATAGTAGTTCACTTGCTTGTTCCTATGGGAGGCTAAGATGTGTGCAAGTGTCGAGTGTTTTGACAAACCATTAGAGGGGCAAAGTGTTAGCTTTAGCCACCTTCTAGTCTTATTTTTCGAGGAGTATCTCGCTTGTTTTTTGGGGAGAGTACCTCAAATGCATGCCAGATCATAATTTGGGGGCTTGGAGGTGAAGACCTCTCTTCTAGCCCACGAAGAGACATCATGGTTGGAACATTGGGTAATGTCTCCATTCGAATAAGTGGCACCTCGAGGTATGCCTTGTCCATGTGGAGTGTGGCCATAAGAGCATGGGTTTTGTCAAAAAACCATCCAAACATTTGTACTTCATTTATCTCTCACGGGTGGTTACACATGGCCCAAACCCCGTAGAAGCGAGAAAAGGCATGTGTGAAAATGCCTGCATGGCTTAGGGTTGGGCGGGTGAAGGGTGAGAGGTAGTGGCGATGGGCGCCCCGCCTTTTTGCATGGCAAATGACGCCTTGCCACGTGGAAGGCAAGCAAGGGGACGTCTCTTCTCTCACATGGCCGAGCGCTGGTGTGTAAGCAACACGGATATGGCGGTTGTACGGGCCTATGTTGAGGCTTCTTGAGGGTATATAGGTGAGGTGAGGTGGGCGAGTGGCCGTCTCTACGTTGTCCTAAGCAAGGAGAGGACAACAAGATAAGGGTAAGATTTTATTAAAAAAAAAATAAACAATACAAAACAAAACGAGATTCGGGTGGGAAACATTCACACGGGAACTTAAGCTGGGAAGCTTTACGTATACTCTGTGTCTGTCACTCTTTGTGTTGTTCCATAGCCTTTCGTTGGAGCATCGCCGCTTGATCGATTGCTTGCATTTGCCATGGCCGATCACCCCGTCGGAGACAATGAGGAGCTCTCCGACCAGCAGAAGATCGCCCTCGCCAAGTGGTTCCTCCTCAACTCCCCCCCTGGAGAGATCCAATACGTCGCCAAAGGTATTTTGCTCTGCTTTTCGTACCCTTGCCGCCTTCCCTGCTCCTTTCCTCCTTCCTCAACATCAGAAAATTTTACCCTCTTTTGCCTGTCGCATCCGAGTTTTGCTGCATTCAGCTGCTTCCGTGCTGGCTTTTGTTGCGTTGATCGATCGAAACTGTGCGCTTCCTGTCTTTGCTTCCCTGCTCTTTTCCAATCAGCGTTGGCTCTCCGTACCAGTCGCCTGGCAAGTGCATTACTATCTTGGTCACGCAATTAACTCAACGCTGATGCGAATGTGTATTTTCCTCCATGGAATAAGAAGTTGCATCCATAGATTCACCCGTTTTGCCACTAAGCCGATACTTTTTCTTCCTTGCCTGTGCCGGATATTGTAGTTTGCCGAAGAGTTTGCAGCGAGCTTCTTAAAGTTTTTCAAAATTTCATGGCACATTGGTGAGATAGCTTACCAACAGAGGTGTTGGTGTAGTTCTCGTCTAGCTTACTAGGTAAGTTGTTGAGATTAGCTCACCAACATAGGAGGAGCATAGGAGGTGGTGTAGTTCTCGTCTAGCTTACTAGCTCCCAAAATCAGGGAACTATCGGCTGCTTGCGGGGAGGTCCAGATTAGAGGGATCATTGGTGCAAGTGAGAGAGCCTGCACCTTGATGTCCTTGTGCAAGCTAGTGTAAGAAATTATATGTGAACACCATTTCAACCTCTGAGACCACATAATGTAGACTACCATTGCCTGCGGAAAAATAAACGTTCACATACTTCAGAGCAGAATGGATCGACATATAGAAAGAGTAGAGCCTTAATTGAAGCAGTTATGTGCATGCTTAAGGAGCTGTGGCTACAGCTGTGAGTATGCTATGGTATTTGCGTGCATATGCCATGCTCATGTACCCAATGATCTCAGAAGTAAGCTGGATAATAAAGCAAATAAATGCATTTTTTGTTGCCTGCCGTCAGCAAAGCAAACTGTACAGATTTCACCACATGAAAGAAGGAAGATAATAATAGGCATAGATGATGTCTTGGGAGAGAAAATGAGTTGCTATGCTGTCTCAAAACAGCAGCCAGATTTTCAACCTTCAGAATCTAAGTCACCAGAAAGAGATTTATTCAGCATTTCAATGACAGTTTGGAACAATGAATTCAGCTACTTGGGAGGAACAGCAGCCGCCAGAAAGAACCTCACATGCTATTACATCCTGCAAAGATCTAGGAGGTGACCTCTCGTCTAAGGCGGCATCAATCGGGTGACATCAGCTAAAAAGTGTCTTAATGGAGTCCTTATGTTGCATGTTTTGGATGAGGGTGACCCTTATACTTTTACTAGGATGACAAGCATCTACCCTGGAAACACTCTATGAAGCAATCTACCCTGGAAACACTCTGTGAAGCAGGAAATGTAATCGCAAAAAACACGCCAAGATCACTTCAGGCTAAAAGCTTTTACTCAAGTGGGGGAATTCTGGCATGTTGCAGTGATTTGTTTGTTGCAGAGTGTGGTGAGGAAAACTTGGGCATCTTGAAAGAATCAGCAGTAGTATGTTCAACTATTTTGTTTTGCACAAGGTATTTATAACATCTGGCTGCTGTAAGGACGCAATCTTAAATGTTGCCAGTTTCAATGCAAACCACTTAATAATAGGCTAAAGATGGTTAAAGAAAGGATGATTACAATCTGTGAATTTTTCACATTTCCTCTTTTCCCAACGAGATCTTTGTTTGCTTTGCATTGTTGTTCACTGTCACATGCTATACTATAATAATTGCACGGGAAAATATGTAGTCTGTGATATATGCATTCTTTTGAATAAGATGAAAGCATTTGCTATAGACATTATTCAAATGCCAAATGCTTGGCTTTTGATTTATAGGTATTATTGAAATTGTCGAATGTTTGGCTTTTAGATTTGCAAGGAGTGCTTATGAATGAAGATATCTTCAGAACGGCTGCAAAAGATGCTTTTCCACAGTATAACAAAGAGCAGATGATATCAATTGAAATGTCAGATGGAAGTGGCCAGGTACAGTAAAGCTACAATACAATTTGGTTTTCACTACTTCCATCTACATCTCACGTTCTTCTTTGAGCAGAAAGTGGTGATCTAGTTTGGATGTCCCTATCAGTTGCCTATTTTTTTACCCCATATTCCTGAGAATCTGTCAAAGAAAAAGGACTTCACTTTTCAGATTTATAAAGCACACGATTGGATGCTAGTATTTCAAACTCACTAAATTAATCGAAATGTTCAACTGTCTATAGGAGAACCAGACAGATAAATCACTCCGCATAATGAAAGAGCATTTTTTCCTTTTTAACAATCAGGCCTGATTTGGGACAATTTTAGTTGCCCTCGTATTTTAGGGGTGAAAAGCTTGTGTAGACACCTTCAAATTAGAAAGTCTGTAAAAAATTTCACCTCTCATCAGACTCCTCCTTTAGTTCTTCTACTTTGCTGTAGATCTACCCACTATGGTACCTGGAATAACTACTGTTGATCACTGGAACTGCCTCTCCTCTTCACCCTGGAAGGTGATCTGCAGGTCTATGATCCTGCATATGCCGGCGAACCAGCAGTTCTGCCAACCTAGGGGCCAGGCCTATAATGGCTCCAGCCCCCAATTTGCTGCCCCGACCTGCATATAAAACCACCTATGTGGCCCCATTTGGTTGGTCATTCAGCTCACGTGACCCAAACAAGGATCTAGTGTCAGCCCTTGATGCTGGCCGGGGTGGCCCATGAAGCTGCCGTAAATATAAATTAAGATGAGATCTATGTGCTACCCATGTGGCAGCCAGATTACTGCCCACATAGCAGCTCGAGTCCAAGATCCTTCATCACTTCCCATGCTACATGTTAACCTCCCCCATGTCCTTCTCATATGGGGGCTCACAGGTGGGCAGGTGACCCCAACACTGGTGTTCTCAGTCGGTTGGTCAATGGAGGGTGTGAAGAAATTTTGGGCAGTGGCATTGGGTGCCTGCTGCATGATGATTCTGGAGTTCAGGTGATGAAGACCCCGAGGAGGTTGAGTTACTGACAAATGCAGCTCATCAAAAAGCGGATTCATGGTGCACAACGCTGAGCATGATGGTGTTTGTTGATGACTGTGAGATTGGGGAGGCACAAGAAGAGTTTTTTGCAGGTGACCTCAGTAGACTCAAGGTTGAGCCTTGACTTGAGCCCAGCAGGAGCTTGGGTTTAGAGATAGTTCTAAGCAGTGCAAAATTTAATGGAGCGAATCTATTGACTGGACTTGATGGTAGTACCTGGATATCTGGAAGATTTTGGCGGGGTTGTGATTTTCTTTGACGGAGGTGTGTGGATTAGTGTTTGAGGATGCCTTTGACTCAGCTCTCCTGTGGCAGCAATGGAACCAAATGAGGACTTAGGAGTAGGATGCCTACAGATTATGTTGCGTGAGAGGATTGTCACATGGGCAGTGAGAAGGACTGCCATGGCAGAGGGCAGAGCTAGAAGATATGTGGGCTGCCACGTTGACATATTCCTGGTTGCCAGCCGTGTAAGCAGGTTGGGATGTAATGTCACATGCAAGTTGGCCATCTGCTTGGTGGGGTCTTCTTGTGGTCGGCCTGATTTGTTAGCTGGCTAGGCCTTCTCAAGTGGGCCTATGTAAGGAGAGAGATCCAAAGTTCCACCAAAGTGTGGCCCTTTGATCTTACCACCACGTACTTCTAGTATCTCTCTAGAACTTGAGCCTGTGTGCTCCATGTCGAGCGTGTGTAGACTCTGTATCCAGATCTCAGCTTCTTGCTGCTCTAGGAGACAGCCAAGTCCCAGCCCTAGTAGAGTTCAGTCTGCAGCCTCTATTGCACTCCTCTGCCTCCTGGAAGTAGACCTGAGGATGTCTGCACTGCTGCTCCTGCTGCTGCCACACCTGCTGGTGTGCTGGATGCGATATGAGGCTCCTAGCCTCTCCTTTTATAGGCCCCAAGGCGTGGCCAAAATAGCCGATTGGAGCAGGTCTCCTGGCCGACTCCGTCTGCAAAAATCCTGCCCCCACCAGCCCTATATTTTGGGCTGTGGGCACCTGCTCTTGGCCTATGTGCCCTCTGCCTTTAAGTGGGGGCCCTGTTAGAAAATACCCAACAGAGGGTACACGTAGCGGAAGACTTATAGTAATGCCCAGGAGCTCACACAGTGTGCGGTGTGGGTGTGGAATCACAAACTTCTTTACTTATGTGCATTCAATAGGTGTGCAGACTCATCAATAGACAATGAACCGATCAGATAGAGAAACCACCAAATAATATATTTCCGTCCACAACTATGGACACAATACAAAAGAGACAGATCCAAAGTCCCACCAATGGTGTGGTCCTCTGATCTTACCACAAAAGTCCTTCTCTTATCTGCTGGCTATCTCTAGACTAGAGTCCGCGTGCTCCACCTCGAGCGTGAGTAGACTTTCCGTCTAGAATGATCTTCTCCACCTTGCTGTCTGGAAACCAGTCTAGGTGGGCAGCTTCCTGCAAGCTAAGTCTGCAGCACAAGGCACTTCTTTCTCCTCCTGACTGTAGGCCCAAAGAAAGCCCTGCTGCTGCTCTTTCTGCTGATGGAATTGCTAGCTCCAGATGATGCTGAAATGAGGCCTGAATGGCCTCCTTATATAGCCCTCAAGGGCCTGGCCAGCCAACCGACTCAGTCTGTACAAAAACCGACTGAGTCTGTACAAAAAACCGACCCAGTCTGCTTGGGAAAAACTGCCCTTAAAGGGCTCACAATTCAGGCCTTTTATGGCCCAAACTTCCAGGGTTTTTGGCCCTCCATTCAAGGCAAATATGCAGCCTATAAAAGGCCTGCCACCTCCCCACTGCCAGTCACATTCCTTGCTGCAGATCTGAGCCTGCACTCCCTGCCATGTCTGCGCCTCTGCAAACAGTGCGCCTCCATGTCCTAGATCCTGCGCAATCTGTCCCAGACTGTCTTGCTTCTGCTCCGTACTTTCCTGGCCCTGTGTCCTGCCCTTAACAGTCCTAGATGTGCTGCCCACATACCAGCCATGATGCTGTCTATGTGGCAGCCCCTTTCTCTCTTTTCCTGTTGGGCACTGCCCTAGGTCTCCCTCCCCCATGCTCTCCTCATATGGGGGCTTACAGATGGGGAGGTGACCTTTCCAACACCCCCTCTCACCGACACATCTCAGCCCAATGCCAACACGTCGATGAAGATGCTCCAGTAACTCCCTGGTCGTAGTCCTCTGGAACCTTTCGGTGTCGTAATCTTTTCCTGGCTTTTCATCCAGTGGCTCCTGCTCCACCAGGTCCGGTTTTGCTTCCGCACACCATCCTGGTACACAGGTCCATCTCTGGTAGCACCTCCTGGTACCACCTCCTTCAGTCGCATTCCCGCCTCTGAACTTGAGCAACCCAACCGTCACGATCTTCCAGTCGTCCCCCTCATAATGAGTGAACAACCTGGAGTCTTCCAGGCACCATGCTCTGAGGGTTTGTTTCAACCCGTCCTTCCTTTGGCAAGGTCTGCAACCAATGAATTTATCCAGATAACCTGGACCATGAACTCTCGCTGAGTTCTCAAGCAGGTACTCTTCTGGCTTCAGTACTCTTTGTCCACCACCTTCTAGCAATCTGCGTCCGAGATTTGAAGAAGCACCAAAACTTCCCCTTCTGCCTTCGAAGAAGGCCAATTCCTTCCAATCTCTTATCACGTGAGACAAATGAAGAGCAGAATCTCTCCACAGCATGCTATAAAAGCTCAAATGCAGAATATCAAATACATACCAGACTATTGTACTGCCTGAATGTTCGCTATGAAAGCAAACCCTGTACTTCAATAAGGCACCTGTCAAAATCTTGTGTAATCCTGTACTGTCCCCTTCTGAAGTCCAGCATCCAGCTGACCATGAGACCCCAGGGCTTTCCATGGAATCCACCCTCGTGTCAGTGTCAACAGCTACACACCTGGAAGGTTCCAAGCACTCCATACTGTCCTTCACCTTCACAAAGGCATCTGACTCCTCGTTGACCCAACTCTTTATGTCAGACATCCTTACTGTGATTTCGGGATCAACATACCTGACCTCGGTAACACTCGGTGATGTCACCAGGAACAATTCTTCGATTACCACATTAGCTTTGGCCTTTCCCTCTGAATCTGGGTCAGACTCCTGTTTGTTGTTCAGATCCGCCTTTTTCTTTCTGCAGTCCTTTGCAAAATGTCCGGGCGTATCACAATAGAAACACTTCTTCTTGTGCTTCCTCTTTGAAGTCCCCTCGTCATCAGAGTCATCTTTATTGGACTTGCCACTGTTAGGCTTGCCCTTTCCCTTACCTGCGGAATCCTTCACCAGCATCGCCTTGTCATCTTTGTCCCCATTGTAGAGCTTCTCCCGAGCTTCCTCCTGTAGCAGTAATGGACACAACTCCTCAAATGTCAGAGGTTTGGTTCTCTGTCCTGCTGTCACAGCCGTAACAAAGCTCTTGAAACTCTGAGGCAATCTCCTCAATACCATCAAGGCCAGATGGCATGAGTCTGTCTTCTGACCAATCGCTGCTAACTGATCCCGCACCACCTTGACCTTCGTCAGATGATCATGCACCGTATCGCCTTCTTCCATATCAAGATTGTAGAGTTGATGCTGAAGAAGCACGATCTGGGAGGTATTATCTGTCTCGTACAGATCCTTCAGGGTGGCCCACGCCTCTACTGACGTCTGGGCCAGCTGGATATGCGGAAGAACAGAGTCCGCCGTAGTCCCTATGATTATTGCCAGGGCATGGGCATCTCTTTCTTCCCAAGCTTCAAGCTCCTCTCTGTCTACTGCCATGAGTACCTTCCCTTTAGTGTCCACCATGTCTGCCAGCTTCGACTCCTCTCCCGTGGTCAGCTTCCACAACTTCCGAGCCACTAAATGACTCCGGATCTTCACTTTCCAGATCGGGTAATTAGTCCCGTCCAGGTTTCCAGACTCTCCAAAGTTAGGGATAGTGAAAGAGAGAAAACTGGAGGAGGAGGAAGGGATAGTAGGGGCTGAAGAGGCTGTCGACATCTCTGCTGTATATACCACACAGCAAAATCAACCAAACTCAAATGCAGTAACCCAGAACTCTGAACGCACCTGATTGAACCTGAGTCACCCTCCTTCTCGCAAGGGCACAATCCTCCAGTCGTGGAAGTCGATTCCCTAGAGCTTCTGAATCAGGGTCGTCCTTCAGCAAGGTCCCTGCCTTCAGGCTCCCACACCTGTGAGCCTCCTACTTGGGCTCTGATACCATGTTAGAAAATACCCAACAGAGGGTACATGTAGCGGAAGACTTATAGTAATGCCCAGGAGCCCACACAGTGTGCGGTGTGGGTGTGGAATCACAAACTTCTTTACTTATGTGCATTCAATAGGTGTGCAGACTCATCAATAGACAATGAACCAATCAGATAGAGAAACCACCAAATAATATATTTCCGTCCACAACTATGGACACAATACAAAAGAGACAGATCCAAAGTCCCACCAATGGTGTGGTCCTCTGATCTTACCACAAAAGTCCTTCTCTTATCTGCTGGCTATCTCTAGACTAGAGTCCGCATGCTCCACCTCGAGCGTGAGTAGACTTTCCGTCTAGAATGATCTTCTCCACCTTGCTGTCTGGAAACCAGTCTAGGTGGGCAGCTTCCTGCAAGCTAAGTCTGCAGCACAAGGCACTTCTTTCTCCTCCTGACTGTAGGCCCAAAGAAAGCCCTGCTGCTGCTCTTTCTGCTGATGGAATTGCTGCTCCAGATGATGCTGAAATGAGGCCTGAATGGCCTCCTTATATAGCCCTCAAGGGCCTGGCCAGCCAACCGACTCAGTCTGTACAAAAACCGACTGAGTCTGTACAAAAAACCGACCCAGTCTGCTTGGGAAAAACTGCCCTTAAAGGGCTCACAATTCAGGCCTTTTATGGCCCAAACTTCCAGGGTTTTTGGCCCTCCATTCAAGGCAAATATGCAGCCTATAAAAGGCCTGCCACCTCCCCACTGCCAGTCACATTCCTTGCTGCAGATCTGAGCCTGCACTCCCTGCCATGTCTGCGCCTCTGCAAACAGTGTGCCTCCATGTCCTAGATCCTGCGCAATCTGTCCCAGACTGTCTTGCTTCTGCTCCGTACTTTCCTGGCCCTGTGTCCTGCCCTTAACAGTCCTAGATGTGCTGCCCACATACCAGCCATGATGCTGTCTATGTGGCAGCCCCTTTCTCTCTTTTCCTGTTGGGCACTGCCCTAGGTCTCCCTCCCCCATGCTCTCCTCATATGGGGGCTTACAGATGGGGAGGTGACCTTTCCAACAGGCCCAGCCCCCTTGTTTTGTGTGCCAGCTGAGTGGCTGGCCCCCTCCACTCCCCCCTATGTCATGACAAGAGAAATCACTAATCCGTGATTAGTAGACATTAAAACATTATTATATATTATACCCCAATGGTGTAACATGTATTTATATTTATGATGGACACCTACCGATTTGTTATGGCGGTGGATCATTGGAGTAGATAGAACTAGTCAAGCTGGAGCCAGTGCTTCAGACGGCATCAAATTTGGACATGTGACAATTATTCTATTAATAAAAATGTGCACACGTGTATAGGTCCTAGGGGGCAATAGGAAGGGAAGCGTACATTAAGGTGCATTGAATGGTAGATGCATGGGTCATAGGGTAAGGGTAGGTGTAAATGGGAAGATGGAACTTGAGTTATCTCAAGGGACATTAATGAAAGGGTATCACCCTTCATTGTGAATCTCACGTAGCATTCTCTTTTTTCACCTTGCATTCATCCGCCATCTCTCTCCAACCTTGCATGTAGGTTGAAAAGAAAAACAAGTACTCTCACGAGGGTGCTCTTTCCCATTGGAGGGCCAATTGGCATTCAAATCCATTTGCATTCTCGGGAAGTCCAACTCTTCACATTTGGTATCAGAGCGGCGACAATACATGATCGGGACGGGTAGAGAAAGAGAAGGAGCGAGCACGAGGGAGTGTGCAAGCGTGTGGGACAGAGACTCGAGCAGCCAATGCGGCGCAAGGCAAGAGTGCAGGAGGGAGCCCCACAAGCAGTCCACGTGCGGGAAGGGCCGCATAGGAAGAAGACGTGTGCGCACACGGCAAACCTCCGGGCGGCCAACGACACAGCGCTTAAAAAATACCCGCATGGAGATCGGGCCGATGTTGCAATCGTGATGCGCCAACAACAAGATCTGAAGATGGCCAGAATTATGCCTAAAAGTCCCTACGGAAGGCTGTTTGCAATCCTGATCTTTGGAGTGACGAGGTCCATGAACCTTGTAAACCATGGAATTTGGAGGCCCTGAGGTAAGGTCTTACTCTGAATTTTTTGGTCTTGGATGGACGGGGTGTCCTAACAGGGTGACTCCCCTCCCCCTCTGTGCGAATAGACCCTTAAAACTCGTAAACCGTGAGGAAAAGAGACCCCTTTGTTCTCCCTAATGGAAAGTCGGATCGGAACAAGATTTTAAGGAGGTGATCCACCCACCAAGTACCCCCTATAGTGGTATCTAGAGCTCCAATCCACTCAAATCAAGTAACCCAAACGGTATGTACCAGTTTACAGCATAAAAACAAGGAAGAAAGGCTAAAAGAGAAGGAAGAAGAGCTCATTTAAAGTGTTTTTTCGACACAAGCGAAGGGGGAGTCATATAAGTACCACTAACTCTACAACACTTGACTTTTGCTGTAAATTAAACTTCTTTTCTGAAATTGCAATGGAAGGGGAAGGGATATTTAATAATGAACTTGTCCTTTTTCCTCCACTACCAAAAGGAGATAGGGATAGAACACCATCACCTCCTCCTGAAGAGGATAATTTAGATGAGAGTTACACACATATTGAGTATGATAACCCACGTATAGAATTGCTTTCATCTCTCCTTCAAGAATCTCTTGATAGGGAGTTTTCCTTTAGAAATGAAGGAAGAAATGAGTCCATCCAAGAGCAAGGCGTCGAGTTTACGCCTTTAACTCAAAATCCCGTTCAGATGGATTATAATCCAAGGAGTCGTCTTCTGTTGATAAGCTAGTTTCTCAGCTTAGCCATGTGATTGCACAGTCCATTATGACAAAATTAGGGACTAAGAGAGCACTGAAGTTCATCGATTTGGCGACAGTGTACCAGTTTGGACTTGAGAGAGGGCTATCTAGCTCTGAGATATAGGTGCCCATGTAGGGAAGTAGACCTTGCATTGGAGGCAGTATCAGTTGGATTATTGCTCCAGGATCCTCTGTTGGAGTCATGTACCAGGACCAGTAGTTGGATTGTTGTTCCAGATGACCCAGTGTATGAGTACCAGACCAGAGGAGTGTTCCTAGCACCAGTGGCCTAGGAGAAATAGTTCCAGGTTTTCAGTGATCGTGTTGAGGAAGAGGGGCTTCTTCGAAAGTACTTGTGGCGGTCTTTAGCGGTGGAGCATCACACGATGGATTCCTCCACTTGTTTCAACGGCACACCCAGCTCCCTGGCGTCTCTGTTCCATCTAGGAGCTGAGAGGGGGTGTTAGAGGTCACTATCTCTTGATGTCACCTAGAGAGGGGATGTTAGAGGTCACCATCTCCTGATGTCACCTAGAGAGATGGCCTTGCTTGTGGGTGTGCCTGCCTAGTGAGTGAGGATAGTGTAGAGAGTGAGGGTTTGTGTTGTGGGTGTGCCCACCCCCTTGTGAGGGTAGTCTAGGGTTGTGTGTAGGCGCGACAGACGGTTTTGGAGGCGCCTAGAGGTGCGGGTCAGATCCTTGCTGATCAGGGCACCTCATGGACCCGATTGTGTGCCGTGCGAGCAGCCCCTGGAGCTATTCTCTGTGGCGCACCATGGAGGCAGTGTGGAGGCTTGTTTTGAGCAGCATATGGTCGGCCATATGGGGCTGCTGCTGGCCCTCAGGTCGGCCTGTTTGTGGCAAGGGCTCAGCCCTGATATATGGCCCTGAGGAGCCCCAGTTATAGGGCTGTAGGGTGGGCCCATATAGGCAAGCTGGTCGGCCCTGCCCCTTGCTGGCCGACTAAGAGGTTGAGGAGCTATATATAGGCCCCTTCCACATGTGCTTTCATAATCTCACTCCGGGGCCTGGTGGAGTAGGATATCCAGCCCAGTGTTGCACCTCAAGAGGAGTCCTAGGGCAGATGTGTGGAGCAGTTCTTCCATTCTCTGTGCCTCCCGTGTTCGTGGTTGTTGAGCTTACTGGTTGAGCTATTGAGCAGCCTGTTTGTTTCGAGGTTTTCCCCCAGTTGTAGCGGGGTTTTCTCCAGACATCACTTGCAGTTCTCTTGTGCCTTTCTCTCCTCTCTCTCCTTCTCCAAACCATGCACCTCATTAAGGCACATACCAATAACCTGTGCAATTTTGTACTATCCCCTTCTGAATTACAGGAACTATCTGAACATGAAACCCTAGGGCACTCCATGAATCCACCCTTGTGTCAGTATCAACAGCCACACACTTGGAAGATTCCAAGCACTCCATGCTGTCCTTCACCTTCACAAAGGTTTCTGACTCCACGTCGGCCCACATCTCTATGTCAGACATCTTGAGTGTGGCTTCTAGGTCGGCATATCTTACCTCCGTAACATATGGAGACGTCACCAAGAATAGTTTTTTGATTGCCACATTGGCTTTGGTTTTTGTGTCACCATGTGAATCTGAGTCGAACTCCTTGTTTTTCCAGATTCACCTTCTTCTTTTTGCAATCCTTCGCAAAATGGCCTTGCGTGTCACAATAGAAACACTTTTTCTTTTGCTTCCTCTTCTTGGAAGTGTCCTCATCATCTCCATAGTCATCCTTCTTGGGCTTTCCACCGTTAGGCTTGCCCTCTCCTTTGCCAACAATACCTTGTCATCGTTGTTGTTGTTGTTGTTGAGAGCTTCTCCCATCGTAACGAAGCTTTTGAAACTCTGAGGTAGCCTCCTCAGTACCATTAAGGCCAACTGCACAAGTCCACCTTGTGACCAACTGGTTCTAGTTGATCCCTCACCACCTTGACATTTGTCAAGTGGTCATGTACTGAATTCCTGCATCGATATCCAAGTTGTAACGATGATGGTGAAGAAGCAAGATCTGGGATGTTATCTGTCTCGTACAGATCCTTCAGAATGGTTCACGCCTCTACTGACGAGTCGGTCATTTGAAGCACAGAGTCCGCTGTAGTCCCTATGATCAATGCCAGGGCGTGGGCATCTCTATCTTCCCAAGCTTCCAGCTCCTCTCTATCTACTGGTATGAGTATATTCCCTTTGTTGTCCACCACACACTCTGGCTCCACCTCTGCCCCCGTTGTTAGTTTCCACAGTTTCTGAGCCACTAAATCCTGCCCCCACCAGCCCTATATTTTGGGCTGTGGGCACCTGCTCTTGGGCTGTGTGCTCTCTGCCTTTAAGTGGGGGCCCAGCCCCCTTGTTTTGTGTGCCAGTTGAGTGGCTGGCCCCCTCCACTCTCCCCTATATATGGGGCTGTGGGCTGGGCCATATGGCTGACCAGATCTGGCCGACCAGCCAGCTCCATGGCCCTCTATAAGGGCAGGGTGCTGCCCTTTTGCAGCCCCTCCCTTTGCTGCTGCCAGGCCCTGCTGTAGGCTCCTTTCCTGCCTATAGGCCGGCGCATCCTAGGGGCTTCTGTCCCTTTTCTGCTGCTCCAGATCTGCCCGCTTCCAAACCAGTTCCATGCTCTGTACTTGGCACCATCTGTTGCAGTCCTTTTCTTTTGTGAGGTGCTGCCCATGTGGCAGCCTCCCTACTCTCTCTTCTTTGGGCATCTTCTGCCCTAGGTCTCCCTCCCCCACGCTCTCCTCATTCGGGGGCTTACAGATGGCGAGGTGGCCTTTCCAATAGAGTTCGCCAGGACATCTTCCCAGGTTGATACTCTTTTCCAGATAGTGACTTTCCTCCATTGAGTATGGGCCTTACCTTGTTGGAGATTACCGAGGCTAGCACTAGAGTCATCTATACGTTTAGCATAGAGTGGGACCGACGCAGTTTGTCTTGCACGTGTTGTTAGAAAAGTCACTGCCCCACCTGTGAGCCCCCGTTTTGAGGGGACAAGGGGGCAGGAGACTGTAGGGGGAAAGGGGCTATGGCTACCTAGCTGCATGGAGGACTGCGCCAGCATGATACGGAGGCTGAGCAGTACCAGGGCCAGCCAGCAGCAACAAAAGGCCACCAGAAGGGGCCTACTTATAGGCCAGACCAGCCAGGTCTGGTCGGCCCACTTACAGCCCTAAAAAGGGCCCTGACCAGGTCGGTCTAGTCGGCTGCAGCAGACTGGCCTGTCGGTCACCTACCAGGGCTCCTTGCCCTCGTATAAAAGGGGCTTCAGTCCCCCACTATTCTTCATCACCTACACAGACTGCCTTTCACATAGGCACAGAGGGAGAGAAGTGGCTCAGCACTAGACAGCAACCTTTGCTGTTTGTACATGCTCACCCGGTTGAGCTTTTGTCTACCCACGATTGTGGAAGAATGTATCTGAGTTTTGGCTATCTCTTTCTCCGTCTCTCTGAGTGTTGTATGAGCTAGATCGGGAGTGAGGTGTGAGTGATTTTATCCTCTATTTCCAACATGGTATCAGAGCTAGGTTCATAGTTCTAGATCGGAGTACCTCAGCAAGTAGGCGACTCCAATCGACACTCAGGTTTGCTGCGTGGTCAAGTTCTCTGCTGTAAATTCAGTTTACTGTTCTTTATTACAGCAAGGATGGAGGACAAAGATTCTACTGTTGCCTGTAAATTCAGTTTACTGTTCTTTATTACAGCAAGGATGGAGGACAAAGATTCTACTGTTGCCTCTTCAGCCCCTTCTCTTCCTTCCTTCTCCTCCAGATTCCTCTCATTCACCATCTCGAACTTCGCAGAGTCATGGAAGCTAGACAGGTTGAACTACCCGATCTGGAAGATGAAAATCTAGAGCCATCTAGTGGCCCGGAAGTTGTGGAAGCTAACAACGGGGGTGAGGCAAAATCGGCAGACTTGCTGGACAGCAAGGGGAAGATTGCCATTCTAGTGGATGGTGAAGAGCTTGAGAATTGGGAAGAGCGGAGCCATGTAGTGGCCCGAAAGTTGTGGAAGCTAACACCGGGGGTGGAGGCAAAACCGGCAGACTTGCTGGACAACAAGGGGAAGATTGTCATTCCAGTGGATGGTGAAGAGCTTGAGAATATTGGGAAGAGAGAGATGCCCACTCCCTAGCATTAATCATTGGGACCACGGTGGACTCTGTTCTTCCGCACATCTAGATAGCCGAGACGTTTGTAGAGCTTTGCGTGAGCTATCCTGAAGGATTTGTATGAAATTGACAATACATCTTGAATTTTGATGCTCCAACATCAACTGTATAATTTGGACATGACTGAGGCAGACAATGTTCATGACCATTTGACAAAAGTCAAGGTGGTAAGGAACCAGCTCGCGGCAGTTGGTCTGAAGGTAGATTCAAGTCAATTGGCATTGTTGATTTTACACAAGCTACCTCGAAGTTTTAAGAGTTTCGTGACTACGGTCACTGCAGGACGGAGGACCAAGCCTCTCACCTTCGAGGAGCTTGGGCCTTTACTATTGTAGAAAGAGGCTCGCGAAAAATTGTTTACTCAATCGGGCGAGAAGGCTCTCGTGGCAAGGGACAAGCCTGGCAAGGGTAAGTTCAAAGATTCCAAGATCAAAAGTAAGACTGAGGATGCATAGAAAAAGAGGCAGATGAAGTGCTTCTACTGTGAGAAGCTTGGTCATTCTGCTAAAGAGTGCTGCAAGAAGAAGGCGGACCTCAAGAAGGAGTCCAAGTCCAAGGAGGAGCAAAAAATGGAATGCATTTTACATGTCGGAGATCATGTGCATCTCATTGCTAATGGAGAAGTAATTAGTCAAGTGCACATACATTGCTTGGATCCTCTGCTACATGCAATTTCGCGACATTTGGACTTAGAGTGTCTGTAATCATAGATAAGTCCATAGAATCTATAAGTTCCCTACTACCATACCCAACAACAAACGCTTTAACTATAGATTAGGAACAAAGGAGTTTTGTGTCATGGAAGAGTTTAGCATGACACTCAGCAAGGGCCCTAGTGCGCCCTTTGCTTAAGCCCTTCGAGGCTGAGTTTCCATTCTATTTTGGGGTACTTTGTCCCATAGGCCCGCGAGGCCTTCCGTGGATGTTAATATATCTTCTTTCTCTCTCTGTCTCTCTCAATGTGTGAACTATCCTTGGTTTCAAGATTGTTTCCGCTTACGTGCATAGGTGGCATGGTAATATCTCGTACATGTTATTAGAGCCAAATTGGATGTTGCAGCATTACCACCACATCCAACTTAGTTGAAGGAGGACAATACATATGCATTTGGCATCCTCATTTAGACCATGAAGGACAATGTGATTTCAGTGATCCATGGGCCACAAGTGTTATGCCATGTCATAAGTTTGAGCTGCCATGTCAGTAGCTAGCCACCTGAGAAATTACCTATAGAGAGACATGTATGATGTCTATACATCGGCTTTTCCATCTAACTAATACATAGTTGATCCATGATGCAAATGCACACCTCCATCACCTATTCTCCTCATTACAAATGAGCATCTACGTCTACATGTATGTCCAAAGGATGGAGCATTGATTCTCCAACAACCCCCCTCATTGTCCAATGTGTAGACTGTTTCTTTGGTCCACCCTCCGGGTGTTTGAGTCACAAAAGCAACTAATAATTTCCCTTGAGCTATATCCGATGCCATGGTCTTGAGTACCTCTAATGTACTCAAGCACATGTATGGCATCCAACCAATTGTTTGCCCTTGGTTCTATAGCAAATTGACTCTGCAAGCAAAACCTCCAAAGCTTATTTTAGGTGGCGTATTGGAGAGAGATATAATGCTATCAATCACCCTCTAATACTCTATAAATGTTCACAAGATGAGATGAGTCCTCTCGGGGTAACCTCGCATGCACCTCTCGGAGATTTTTAATAGAGCTAAGACATAGTAAGTTACTTTACGAGTTAATTCATTGATGAAACACTTGTAGAAGCAAATGTAGATGCCATCATTATCTCAGTCTTGAGGAAACAATGGAATCACCCAAGGTGCGTGATCTAGAACCCCTTATAGAGTGACTAGATTTATTTAATCTTCTCATGATCACCTATCAATATCAAATTATCAAGTATGCAATAAGTAAGACTCTTTTACCTTTTTCTTAGAAAAGATATAGGTTGGGTTTGAAGACTTCTAGACAATCCAATCTATTTGAAGCACTCATCCATGCCACTTGCGACTTGTTTAACCTCGTAGAGTCTCTTTTGGAGCCTTAAGACTCTTTTACCTTTTTCTTAGAAAAGATATAGGTTGGGTTTGAAGACTTCTAGACAATCCAATCTATTTGAAGCACTCATCCATGCCACTTGCGACTTGTTTAACCCCGTAGAGTCTCTTTTGGAGCCTTTGTTAGCACTTATTCTTGGTATGGCCTTGTAGGCCAGTTAGGATTAGTCAACCCTCAGGTTTGACAACACTTGGAGTTAACTTTGGGACCTATATTGGCCACCACTTGTACTTTCTCATTATCTATGTGCAAGTACTTCCAGTTCCTTCAGCTGTTGTCTACCTTCTTACATTCCATCTCTTTCCATTGCTCCTCGCACCCAATAGTGGTATCAGAGCAGGTCCCCCCCACCTTGCCTAGTCCACCTTTCTGTCAAGGAATCGAATGTGACAGGAACCAACCCGATGCATTATGAAGTTTGAGCGGGAGTGGTTTCTGTTTGTATGCTTCAAGCATTAGTTTGGGGTATGGACATTTTTGCAACATAGAATGTTGACCCTTAGCACACATGACCTTGATCCGTGTAGCGCCATTGGTCCGGGATATGGGTGTTTTTGCAAAATAGAATAATATCCTGCAGCACACGCGACTTCGATTCATGCAACACCCACTTGCCGGGCACTCTTGCAACTTCATTGAGGCTGGTTGTTTGCGCAGCCATTTCAGTTCCAGTCAGTATTTGCCTGTCATGCGAATCCTAACCAACAACTTTGCCATCGATTCTTGGCTTCATTGAGCTGTTCTCTGTTCTGCTTGTAACCACGACGTGGGCGTTGACTCACAATCTGTGATCGTCGCAACCAGCCACCTACCATTTCGCCATAGTTGGGCTGCCCAGACAATTGTGACCATCTTCTGCTCAAGCTCGGCTTGCCAAACAGCCTCTTCAAACCTGTCTGTATACTTGCACGGCCATCCGTACAATTGTACGGATTCGTATAGTTGCAGCTCGCCTTCCACAACGACCAATTTGTTCTCATTTGCCTCCAACAGCTTGCACGTGCAGCTTAGCCAACACTGTTGACTCTTGGTTGCGAGAATAATTATAATTGTGGCTTTTGGATCTATTGGCAGCATATTGCAGTAGGATTGGCTTGGAATTGCAGTCCATTGGTTCACATTTGCAAAATTGCTCTGAAATTTGGGGCTTTTACAGATTTTCCATCTTTTTGGCATATTTGCCCTCTCCAAATTTGGGGCTTTTGCTAGATTTGCTGCTAATTGCAGTGACAATTACTTGATTCAGCCAAATTTGGGATTTTCTTGCATTTGCTCTTTGATTTGGGTACTTTGCCTTCACATTTTGGGGCTTTTGCCTCCTTTGCACTCCACTTGGCTCTTGTGCCCCGGAAGTTGCTTTGCAGGGACATTTAGCCACTATTTGTGGGCACATTGTCCTCATATTTGCAATGGACAGATTTGCAGGTATTTGCCCTTTGATTTGGGTTGGTCACTTTTGCAGGTTAGCCTTTTGCAGGCCAGTGTTTTCTTGGATAGATTCTTGCAACAGATTTTGGGGACAGCTTGTGCATTTTGCTCAATGTTTGAGCAGCCTACTTGGCATTTACAGCTGCAGAGTTTTTGCTGTTATTTTTGGGTTGGCATTTGCAGATTTGCAGTCAGCTTTGGAGCAGCCAGCTCATTGCATTGCCTTGAGACTTTGACATTTGCATGGCACTCTTTTTCTTTGGGGATTTGTGTTTGCAATGGCACACCATTAGTCTTTAGGAATGCTTGCCCATGAAGACAAGCTTGACGGTACCAACTATCCCATGTGGCCGTACTCGGTGTGCCACCTGTTGGTGTCCCAAATTTTTGAGGCATTGTCAAGGGATCAGTGACCAGACGTGTCTCTCCAACGTATGCACCTGCTGCCACTGCAGCCACTTCTGTCCCTTCTGGTTCATCTACCACTACTCTCACAGTGTCCGCAGTAGACCTTCCAACACTTGAACAGATTCATTGGGCTTAGAGAGATGAACATGCACATGCAGCGATTTTGCCATGAATAACAAGAGGGAGGTTATACCTCACATTCGGTCTTCCAAGACAGCCAAGGAGGCAGGGTATACTTTGGCCAGTCTCGATTAGACTTGCAATGAGGCCCGGGTTGCCTCCTATTTATGCAAGCAGCTGGATAATGTTTAGATGAAGGAAAGGGATTGCATGGATGCCTATCTCACCAAGATAATGATTTTAGAGAACAGCTCATGAATGTTGATGAGATTGTCCTACTTCTTGACTCATACCAAGGATCTACGACATCGAGGCTAGTGGCCATGGGTAACCCCAACCACTATAGCTTCAATCAGCTTGTTGCCCTACTATTGCAGGAGGAGCAGAGTCGTCAAAACAGGGCTGCTTCTATTCATGGCGATTAGGCCTTTGCTACCGATCACTGGGGCAAAGGAAAAGGGGGGGGAAATTACAGCAAGCCCAAACCCTCATCTGGTACTTCATCATCTTCTTCTCCTGCTAAACGGAAGAACAAGAAGTGCTGTAATTATTGCAGGAAGCCCGGCCATGACATCTCTGAATGTCGCAAGCCTATTGCTTGGGAGAAGAAAAAACAGTAGCAAGGTCTTGTAGTTGCAAATGCTCCTGCTCCCCGTGATCATCCTCATGAGGCAGCTAACTTGGCTTAGGATTTGTTGTGACTTGCCACTACAATCTGTAGAAATCAGCCTGGTATTTTGACAACGGTGCTTTTAAGCGTATTACCTTCTGCAAATCTCTATTTTAGTCCCTTAGTGATGCTCCACATGAGTGCATTGTCACTTGTGCAAACAATGCAGCCTATCCCATGAAAGGGATTGGTGAGGTGTTTGTGACATCAGTGTAAAGTGATAAAGTGATCCTTTTGGAAGTTTTGTATGTCCCAAGTGTGAAGAAGAATCTCATCTCGATTTCAGCCATCTCCACAAATGGTTTCAGAGTTCTTTTTGGTACAAAAACTGTATTGTACTCACTAGGACACTTGGGCTGTATCACCTTGATACGTTTGGAAAATAGGCTGCTTTAGAAGCTAATGCCATTGCTGAAACTGTGATTTTCAATACTCACTTATGGCATGAGAGATTGGGGCATCTAAATTTTAATAGTTTGGTGAAGATGCATTCAACGGACAGGGTGGTAGATCTCCCACTCATGCATGCAATTACAAAATATGTCTGTGAGGGCTGCTTATTGGGAAAATGCATCGGTTCCCATTTCGAAAAGTTGAGACCCTTGGTGTATCGAGGAAGTTGCATCTTGTACATAATGATGTATGTGGCGGACATCACTTGGAGGATACTACTACTTTGTTACTTTTGTGGATGACTGCACTAGGTCCACTTGGGTTTATCCCATGAAATTGAAGTCATATGTGTTATTTAACTTCAAGCATTTTCTTGCCTTAGCAGTGAATGAGAGTGGGGAAATACTCTTCACCCTCCGCATTGACAGGGGGGGAATTTTCTGATTTTTTAGCAGCCCAGGGTATCATACATCAATGCACAGTGCCATACATTCTGCAACAAAATCTACTTGCAGAGTGGAAAAATCAAATAGAAATGGAAATGGGCAGGTGCATGCTTAAGGGGAAGTCTTTGCGCAATAAAATCTGGTTGGATGTGTGCCAACTATGTGTTCAATCGAGCACCCACTCGAGCATTGAAGCTTATGAAGCATGGACATGTCGTAAGCTTGTAATTTCTCACATGCGAGTGTTTGGATTTCTTGCATATGCACATGTACCCTCTCAGCTGGGGCATAAGCTTGATGATAAGGCCATCAAATGCATTTCCACTCTGATATCAAATTGAAACAAGCTCAAACAATTTGCTGATTTTCTACAAGTACATCACATGTGGTAGCATGAAGATTAACCTCCCAGCCATCGCTTTGTAGCCAAAACTGTTGATACATAATCCGATATCATTTCACACGTTTTCTTGCTTCAAATCGCCCAATTTCTTAGATGAGTCTAGATGCTAGGTGTCTAATTTTTTCAAGTCTTCTTAGATACCCTCTTTTACCCCGTCTTTGGATACATTTTATATCCATTTGTCCATAGGTAGAATTCAATTTGGGCTTAGACGCATCTCCATGTTGATCACCCTCACCGATGACCTTGGCATTAAAATCTTTTTGAGATACACACAAAGCACAACACATATTCTAACGAGTAGGTAATACCAACTGATACTCTCGAGATCATTCTATCCAGATTTAAGCATAACGTGGTACATGAAGATATCTCTGAAGCGAGTTTCGGATGAAGAACCAGAAAGCTCTTGCAGTGAACTATGCTTTGATGGCTCAAATCAAGTTCATTCATGAGCTGAAGACCCTCAAGGAGGCGAGGGACGTCCCTGAGTGCCGGAAGGTGAGATGGCTTCCATTGAGAAGAATTGCACGTGGGCCTTGCTACCAAGGATGACCAAACGGAAGGTGATAAGTGTATCTACAAAGCCAAGTACATTTAAGAGAGAACACTCGACAAGTACAAGGCAAGGTTGGTGCCAAGGGCTGCACTCAAGCTGAAGGTTGATTGCGATGAGACGTTTGCACCAATGGCTCACATTAGAGACTAACATTTGACAATACTAGCTGACCACCACAAGAGGGCCATGTATTAGATCGATGTAAAATCTGCCTTTCTCACAGAGACTTGGAGAAGAAAGTCTATATGGGGCAGCCACAAGGATTTCAAACCAAGAGAACCATGGTGTGTTGGCTGAAGAAGGTGCTCTATGGGCTGAAACAAGCTCTAGGAGCAAGGTACCAGATCTGTACGTGTAACCATACGCATGAAATAAATTATTTTGTACCCATATGGTACGGCCAATCATACTTGACCTTTTTTTGGGGAAACAACGGGGCTCCCAAACCTTTATGAACATGTTTTTTATCAGTTTCGTACTTTTTTTTGGGAGTCCCTGCAGCACGCTTTAACGTTGAAATTTGGAAATTAGGAGTCCCAACCTGTCAGACTGTGTACAATGTATATTTTCCTATTTTTTCCAATTAGGTCACGCATGATTCAGCCCTAGGGGCTGAACCAAACTCCAATCATACATCCGTAGCCATATGCGTTTGCCTTATGGTAACGTATGGAAAAAACAATGGTACCAACGCGTCGACAATTACTTCACCCCGATTGGCCTTTCTCCAAGTTCGTCAGATGCAAAAAACATGTACCGCCATTCAGAGGGAGACATGAAAATGACAATTATTTCCTACGTCGACGATAATATCATTGCGGGGAATCACAACAGCAAAGATAAGGGAGATAAAGATTGGATTGTTGCACTACTTTCTGGGGATAGAGATATGGAGGAGGAGGAGAAGAATTTCATTTGTTAAGAAAAGTACTGCCTTGAGAAGCTGAACAGATTTTAAATGGAAGATTGCAAAGACGGGGCTTCTGTGAGAAGTGCAGCGGAAATGAACGGAAGAGAGAGAGAGAGAGAGAGAGAGAGAGAGAGAGAGCACGCCTCACACACACACAGAGAGAAAGGAGAGAGATGCACAGGAGAACTGCAAGTGATCTCTGAGAAAACCCTGCTACATCAGGGGGAAAACCTCGAAAACAACGGGCTGCTCGAGATCTCAGAACACACAGCTCAACAACCAAGTGAGGGAGCACTAGGGAGTGAATGAGCTGCTCCACCTGTTAGAAATGACCCAATAGAGGGTACACTCAGCGGAAGACTGATAGTAATGCCCAGGAGCTCACACAGTGTGCGTGGGGTGTGGAATCACAAACTTCTTAACTTATGTGCATAAAATAGATGTGCAGACTCATCAATAGACAATGAACCAACCAGATAGAGAAACCACCAAAATAATATATTTCCGTCCAAAGCTATGGACACAATACAAAAGAGAGAGATCCAGAGTCCCACCAATGGTGTGATCCTCTGATCTTACCACAAGGTACTTCTCCTATCTGCTGGCTATCTCTAGACTCGAGCCTGCGTGCTCCACCTCGAGCGTCTGTAGACCTTCTGTGCAGAATGGTTCTCTCTACCTTACTGCCTGTAGATCAGCCTAGGTAGGCAGCCCTTTCTCAGCTTTGTCTGCAGCTTCTATGTGCCTCCTTCACCTTCTGGATGTAGGTCCAAGGAAGGTCCTCCTGCTGCTTCAATCTGTTGGTGGTTGGCTGCTCCAGAGAATATGATGATCACAACACCTTGCTGCCCTAGAAGACAGCCAAGGTCCAGCCTCTAGGGAACTCAGTCTGCAGCACACCTTCCACTCTCCTTCACCCCCAGTGTGAGGCCCAAGGGAGTGGCTTCTGGCTGCTCCTGTCTGCTCCTTTTCCTGAATGTTGGATATGAAATGAGGCCCAAGGCCTCTCCTTTTATAGGGCTCAAGGCCCCCTTGAACCAACCGACCAGCCAGCCCTAATTGGGCCGACTCGCTGGTCTGTAGCAGCCCTAACCAACCAACCAGTTGGTTGGCTGCCTATCCAGCCCTATTTAGGGCCATTTGCTGGTCATTTGTCCCATGAAGGGCCCAGCCCCTTAGGACTGCTTACCCCGCCACCTGCCAGCCCTGCTTGCAGGCCATAGACCTGCCCATATACCTTGCCAAGGACCCCGTCATGCAAGCGCCTCTTCTTTTGGATCACCACGCAATCATGCTCCTTATCAGATCCTTTCTGCCAGGGCAGATCCAAGACATCCTGTCCCCGCCATCTCCCTTTCACAAAGGTGTCTTCTAACGCAGCCATGTTGATGTCTCTAGGTAATTCACTCTTTGTTGTTTGACTAGCACCCACATGGCAGCCAGGATGCTGCCCGTGTGGCACTCCCTCAAACCCTAGGTTCAACCCCCCCATGCTCTCCTCATATGGGGGCTTACAGATGGGGAGGTGACCTTTCCAACACCACCACCCTGCTCCTTAGGTGCACAACAGGACTGTGTGCTCCTCAGCTAGGCCCTCCAAGAGATGATCTGCTGCTCCACACAATGCTGCAAAGAGGGCTGAGGGGGGGCCTAAATATAGGCCCCCACCCCCTCCCTAGTCGGGTAGGGCAGGTTGTCCGACCAGCCTGCTAGGTGGCTGACCCAACATGCCTGCATGGCCGACCCATATAGGGCTGCACAAGGCCCTAAGGCATGGGCCTGCTAGCTGGCCAGCAAGGCCTAGGAGCCGATTGCTCCTAGCCCTCCACTAGGATTTGCACAGCCCTCTGCCCTCCAGTTGACCTGCTCACAAGGGAGCCAGATCCCTAGGCGCCCCAAAGGGGTTGCCATGCGGCAGTACATCAGGCCTCAAGAAGGCCTTGAACAGCCTCCACATGGCCAGCAAGCCCTCCCGTACTAAGCATCTTGCCAACCCTACTCTTTCTAGGCCTTATAGGAGGGGCGGGCACACCCATAGAACTGGCCCTCACTCATCTACCCTAGCCTCACTCACTGGGCGGGCACACCCACAAGCAAGACCCTCTCTCTAGGTGACATCAGGAGATGTTGACCTCCAACACTTACTCTCAGCTCTTGGATGGAGCAGAGACGCAAGGGAGCAAGGTGTGCTGCTAGAACAACTGGAGGAATCCGTCGTGTGATAATCCACTGTTGAAGACCGCCACAAGTACTGTCGAAGAAGCCCCCTCGTGGCACGAATCGCCTCAGCACGATCATTGGAAACTTGGAACTGTTGCTCCCAGGCCACTGTTGCTAGGTACACTTCTCTGGTCTCGTAATGGTACACTAGGTCATCTGGTACAACAATCCAATTGTTGGTACTGGTACATGACTCCAACAGAGGATCCTTGAACAATAATCCAACTGATATTGCCTTCGGTGCAAGGTTTGCTTCCTTGCATGGGTACCTGTATCGTAGAGCTAGATTGCCGTCAAATCAATGAACATCAGAGCTCCAATGGCAACGGGCATATAACAGCTCACAAGGATCAATCAACTGTGTCTAGGTTTCCGGATTAGCAATCTATCAACCCATCCGGATCTCCAGTAGCATCAGACAATAGCCGGAGCGAAATACTAGGAAACCTTGTCTGGATCTGCTAGGTCATAACATCCAAACATAATAGAAACTGGAAACATACTGCCACTTGTGAAAGTCTGCCTTGATAAATGACTCCCTACTCGGTGCACCTGATTGGCAGGTCCGGCTACCACAAACAAGCAAGCAATCCTCCATTTGGATCCGGAAAGCCTGTTGGCAGCTCCTACCAAGTGCTACTAAAAGGCTGGAGTAAACGTGGTCGCAACAGTCACACTATTGGCTACCTGGTTATTGGACCCCTCTGCATTCTTTTGGGGACACTAATGCCAATAATGACCTTTTTGGCCACATCGGTTACATGTACGGGATGCCTTGAGAGCTTCTCGTTCCTCAGCTCTCAACTGCTTTCTGCCTTTCTGATCAGCTGTCAAAGCCTCAAGTTGACTGCCATAGTTACGATCGACGAAGGCCCAATGGTCATGTCCTAATGAAATCTGCTTCCCTGCCTGGAGGATCTCCTGTTGAAGTTTTTGTAACTTGTTGATGTGGTCTTGCATCGATGAAGACTTCTTGGGATCCAACAACCTCATCTGAACCTCGAGTGAGACCGTCTTCATGGGAGATTGTGGTTACATGCTTTTGGCCACTGTCATGTGCTTCACGTGATTAATAAATTGAGGGGTATTGTTAAGAAATATGAATGATCTTACCCTGGCATTAACACGGTCATAAAGCTGGGACGGAGTCTCAGCCTCCTTCCGAGTTAGGATGCCAATGTCCTCTGCCAGGGGATCTGGTCGGGCAACACTTATCGAGACGAAATCTAGCATGTTGTATGATTGGAAAATAGATTCCATCATCACCCGCCAAACGCCGTAATTGGGCCCATCCAACTGCCGGTCAACTGGGAACGTGGCAACATTGGAATTCTAGTCTTGTTCTCTACCATCTTGGACAAAGTCGGCATGTCAGAGTGAAGAGGAGGATGAATCGAAAGAGAAGGTGGATGGGATTGAAGGAATTGAGGGTTGAAGAAAGGAGAAGGGTGAAGACGAGGAGGAAGGGGCTGACAGGCCAATTTACCTTCACACCTTGATTTCCGTCCCTCAGGAACACCTCCTCTTTGATCTTAAAACACCCTTCAAAGTCACGCTTCTTTGGTGACCCGAACAGTCCACTTGTCGCACACGCTCCTCCTCAAAGACACCTCCAAAAAGCACCCTAATCCTCCTCTTTGTGTGTTGGCTCAACACTCCCTCCGCCCCTTGGGTCTCAAGCCAACCGTGGCTCTAATACCATGTGAGAAGTGCAGTGGAAATGAATGGAAGAGAGAGAGAGAGAGAGAGAGAGAGAGAGAGAGAGAGAGAGAGAGAGAGAGAGAGCACGCCACACACACATACACATGCTGAGAAGGAGAGAGAGGCACATGAGAACTGCAAGTGATATTTGGAGAAAACCCCATTACATCTGGGGGGAAACCTCGGAAACAAGGGACACACAGCTCAACAACCAAGTGAGGGATCACTAGGGAGTTGATGGACTGCTCACTACCCTGCTACTAAAGTGCACAACAGGGCGGGCTCTGCTCCTCAGCTAGGCCCTCCAAGACATCTAAATTCGAGTATTGGTCGCACACCTTATGAAGCGGCGTTTGGACGGCGATTTACCTCTTAATTTCCAGCAATCCGAATTTTCTTTTCTTTGCGTTGAGATATAGCTGGTTATCACGTAATAACTGTAGGGCACATCGCACATCCTTAATATGCTGCTCGGCTGTCATCGAAAAGATAAGGATATTATCGAGAAAAATGAACATGCACTTTTCAATATACTCTGCGAATACCCGGGACATCATCTTGTTGAATGTTGGTGGTGCATTCTTTAGAGCAAAGGGCATGACAACGAACTCGTAATGAGCTTGCTCAGTTCGGAAAGCTGTCTTTGGGATGTCAGCTTCAAAAATCCGGACTTGATGGTAGCCACTCTTGAGGTCAATCTTTGAAAAAAATCTTGCACCATTGAGTCTTTCCAAGATGTACTCGATGCGAGGCATAGGAAACTTGTTGCTTACTGTAAGCTTGTTGAGTGCTCTGTAGTCGACACATAGTCGTGCGGACTTATCCTTCTTTGCCACAAATAGAATGGGTGCAGCAAAAGACGAAGAAGATCTAATAAACCCATTGAGACAATTGTTGCTCTAACTCCCCCTCCATAGACTTTGAAAGTCGATAAGGGAACTTACTTGGAGGTGTCGAGTCCGGAAGTAGATCGATGCGATGGTCTTCGGGTCGGTTGGGAGGTAGCTGGGGTGGCAGATCGTCTCGGATCATGATGTCTTTGAACTCTTGGAGTAGATCCACCATTGCTTGTTCCATCGGAGGAGCGGCTTGAACTGCATTGATCTGGCACTGGACATAGACAAGTGCACATATGGCACCCTTGCGGGCGGCGCGACTGCTTGAATATGAGAGATTAATGGAATCCCTGATATGCTCCGATCACCGTGTATCATGGCGGGCTCATGTAAACCTTCCACAATCGTGAAGGTCCCCTGCTGCCAATCAGGCGTCGGAACATGCTCACGGAACCACTGAATCCGGAGGACCATGTCGCACTTCATCAAAGGAGTCAATATAAAGTCCCATGTAAACATGGCCTTCTGAACTGAAAAAGTGAATTGGATGGCCTTATGCGTGATGTGTGTGCGCAAGCCAGGCGTGAACCCGTCCACTGCAAGCTCGTGAGGCACCAAGGTGCACCCCACTGTCTTGGCAAGTTGAGGGGAGATTGTTAAATTACACGGCGCAGGGGAACAAAAACTGAATAAAGAATAGAGAGTACACAGCAAACTGGAGAGGAACAAACTTTTCCTTCAATACTGATGTAGTACAGATGATGGCTCCGTCCACCCGTGTGCTCCCATAGTGGAGCTTAGATGGCGATCTAGACTTATACTAGGTGAAGAGCTACTAGCTGGAAGATCTGATCTGATCTGAACTGATCTGATACAATGGACTGGGGAGGTCGCCTCTTTATAGCTATGAGGGCGGTAGTTGGATCAACGTAGTCGGTGGAGTCGACGAGTGGACCTAGTCGGTGAAGTTGACTAGTCGACCTAGTCGGTGGAACCGACTAGTCGTCCATGGAATATTTAGGGAATATTTCCTATACCGTCGCCTCGGGGGCTCTCGTCCCTGAACCCCCACTAGGGGGGCCGTTGGCTCCCCTGGGACCCCCCAGCTAGGGGTCAGTTGGCCCCCAGGCCCCAGCAAGAATAAGGGGCTCCCACACAATCACCTTTCTACCATCAATGGTCTCATTGATAGACCTCATCTGACATGCAAGTCGGGCTCACACGTGGCTTCTTCTCATATGGGGGCCTTACAACTTGAGCACCTTGGACCACTGGTGGTTACCAGGAGGGTGGGGCATTGAGCATATCTAACACCCCCTCTCAATGTCCACCCGTAGGTGAACTACCTTCTCGACCCAATGTCGAGTCTTTGAAGATGATCCTGAAGCTGATCCTTCCCGAGTGCCTTGGTGAAGATATCTGCTCCATTTTGCTCTGTTGGACAGTAGACCAATTTCACTATCCCATCCTCGATCAAATAACGCACATAGTGATATTGAATCTCTATATGTTTTGTGCGCGCATGAAACACTAGATTTTTAGCAATGGCCATGCAACTTTGATTGTTGCACCTCAGCATTGTTGCCTCCTCCTCTTGCACTCCCATGTGTCATAAGATCCTCCTTAGTAGCCACACTGCTTCACATGCAGCAAAACATGCTGCCTTGTACTCAACCTCGGTAGAAGACAATGCCACTATTGGTTGTTTCTTACTGATCCAAGAGAAGATACCTGAACCTAAAGAGAAACAATATCCAGAAACTGATTTCCTGGAATCAACATCTCCAGCCCAATCTGAGTCACAATGACCAGCCAAGGAAGTGCCCGTACCATAGGTGATGCCATAATCAAGAATGCCCTTCACATACCTGAGCACCCGCATCCCTGCATTCCAATGATTATCCTGGGGCTTATTGGAGAACCTGCTCAAAACGCCAATAGCAAAACTGATGTCCGGTCTGGTGTTGCACAGATAGATGAGATTGCCGACCAACTTCATATACCTCCCGATGTCTGCTGGTGGTGAGGCATCGTCCATAGACAACCTCGCATTCATAGGTGTAGCTATCTCCTTGCACTCGGACATACTAAATGCCTTCAAGATCTCCCTTGCATATTTTTGCTGAGAGATGAAGATCTTGCTTGGCTCTTGCCAGACTTCAATCCCCAAACAGTAGTGCATCAAGCCTAAGTCTGTCATCTTAAACTCTGTGCTCAACGCCTTTCTAGTCTGCTGGATCATGTCTTCATAGTCACCTGTAATAAGGAGATCATCCACATATAGAACAATAATAGCAGTTTTTCCACCTCTCCTATACACATACAAGTTAGCATCTGAGGCACATCTTTTGAAGTTTAATTTATGAAAGAATTTGTCTATCCATTGGTACCATGCTCTTGGGGCCTGTTTCAACCTGTACAAAGTCTTCTTCAGCTTACATACCTTGTTCTCAGAATGGGAGGCCTCAAACCCAGGTGGCTGAGCCACGTACACCTCCTCCTTGAGGTCACTATTCAAGAATGCTGATTTAACATCCATTTGATAAACTAGCCACCGATAGTACTGTGCGAATAGTGGTCATTTTGGCAGTCGGAGCGAAAGATTCCTGAAAATCAAACCCTTCAACCTGCGAAAATCCTTGTGCAACCAATCTGGCTTTGTACTTTTTCGAAGTCCCATCGGCCTTGTACTTTACCTTCCAAACCCACTTGGTGCCAATAACCCTTCTGTTAGGTGGTCGATCAACCAGCTTCCAAGTTTCATTCTTCATGTTGCTGTCATATTCTACTTGCATAGCGTTTTTCCAATCTCGGTCTGCAAGTGCTTCCTCCAAACTCGCAGGCAATAATCTCAGCCATCAAGGTCATATTGACTATGTGAGCAGAAGCCCTCCTTTGCTCCTCGATTCTCTGAGACCGCCTTGGTCCATCTGCATGTTGCTCAACAGACATAGGCATCTGGTTATCATGGTCGTAGAGCTGCCTTACCCATCGCGGCAATGGCTTTTCCGGTGGTGTAACAACAGGTTGGTGACTTATACCTTCATCATCTGAGATTTCCTCCTTTATAGCTCTTGGGATAGGTCCATAGTGAATTACCTCTTCGCTTGATGACAAAGTGGAAGAACTCTTCTCTGCCTCCACTGCATGTGGTTGCTTCGTGAACCCCACATCGCGGCTGGCTATGATCTTCTTTGCCTCTTGGTCATACAACTTATAGGCTTTCTTCTCATCACAATAGCCTAAGAAGATACATTTGGTGCTTTTTGGTTGTAGCTTGTTTCTCTCTTTGTCTGGTACATGCGCATAGCATTCACATTCAAACGTTCTGAAGTGGGAGACAGATGGCTTCTTACCGCTGTAAGCCTCATGTGGTGTTTTACCTTTGAGTGCCTTTGTATAGCTGCGATTAAGGATGTAAACGGCAGTATTGACAACCTTAGCCCAAAAGTGGTTTGGCAGTCCAGCACCTTTCAACATACACCTCCCCATCTCCACCGTGGTACGCATTCAGCGTTCAACAATCGAATTTTGCTGAGGTGTATGTGGTGTCGTCGTTTGTCGCTTGATCCCTTTGCTCTTGTAAAAATCTCCAAACTTTGTAGAAACAAACTCACCACCACCATCCGATCTGATTTTCTTCTGCTGTAGCCATTCTTTAAATTTACCAAAAGCTGGAGCCTTTTCGCGAAGAAAGTACACCCACATCTTCCTACTATAGTCGTTGACAATCAATAAAAAATAGAAAGATCCCCCCAAGGCCTGTGTAGGCATCTTACCGCACAAGTCAACATGCACCAACTCTAGAGGAGCGTTTGCTCTATTCTTGCTTTCTTGTGGGAATGCCTTTCTTTGTGGCTTGCCCATCATGCAAGCTTCACACGGTTCTTTGATTTCTGCGACTGTAGATAAGTGAGTAACCATACCTTGCTTCTGCATCTCCTTCAGCACTGCAAATCCGATGTGGCCGAATCTTTCATGCCAAAGTCCGCTTGTGCCCACTCCAGCGGTGGCTGTAAGAGCACTTAGCTCATACAAGTTGTTCCTCCTTAGTCCTGTGCCAACAAGATTGCCTGCACTATCCATAATTTTTGCTCTTGTCTTATTAAACCTCACCTCATGGTCAAGGTCAGTTATGGAAGCCACTGATAGCAAATTTCTCTTGATTTGTGGAACATAGAGCATATTAGATAGTTTCTTAACATCTCCATTTACAGAAACAAATGAAACCGTACCTGTACCCTCAACAAGGCATTTTGCGTTATTACCAACCGTCACGATGATGGGTTCTTGTAGAGGCTGCATGGAACAATATAGACCCTTCTTGTAGGTCATGTGATGGGAGGCATCACTATCTAACACCCATGAAATAGTGGTTGAAGCTTCTTGAACTGAGGAACACTCTTCCTCAATGGCCAGAAATACATCCAACTTTGCTTCCGCTATGTTAGCTATCTCTTTCCCCTTATCTGTCTTCTTCAAGGTACCATTATTTTCATCTTCTTTCTTGACCCGGCAACCTGCAATCATATGGCCCTTCTTCTTGCAGTAGAAGCATTCTCCCTGAAACTTCTTCTTGTCGCCCTTCTTCTTTTTGTCACCACTAGTAGAGGACCCACCTTTGGTGGAGAAACCACCTTTGCCTTTCGCAGTGGCAGAGAACGCAGCATCCCCATTGCCGCCTCCATCTCGAGCTTTAAGCCTCAATTTCTCCTCCATAAGTAAAGCACAAAACTCCTCAAATGACACTGGTTAGTTCTTCGCTAGTCTTTTGCATCCCAGCACCAGCCATCTGGTCACGCGGATTTTTGATTCGGGTTATGAACACCTCCGCTGTCTCTCCTTCATTAAACTTCTCAGCTGCGAGCTGATTCTCCAGGTTATGGATCCTTGTCTGATTCTGTGTCTCATACTGACTCTTCAATATGTTCCAAGCCACAGTTGCCTTAGATGTATGTTGAATCAAGGTCAAAACACTATCAGTAGCACAGAGCATCTGCGTTCCTGGGTTTCCAAGCTCGTAGAAGGTCGGCATTAGGAGATATCGTGCTCCTCGGATTTGTTGGATCGGGGGTTCCTTGTGGTTCTGGGTCAGTCCCCAGTATTGTTTCCAGAAGCTCATATGAATCCAGAATAGCAGTAATTATAAACTTCCACAGAGTGTAGTTTGTACCATCTAGCTTGCCTTCAGTGAAGGATGGTGGAAGAATCCTCAACGCCTGGATTGTTAGTGCAGCAGCAGCTGTTGAACTCGAGCTGCTTCCTGTTGAGCCGCTTCCTGTTGCCATCACTCCGTATGCTATTGAAGCCCTTGTCTCTCTTCTAATCTTCGATCCTTAGAGCCGCCTAGGCTTTGATACCATGTTAATTACACGGCGCAGTGGAATAGAAACTGAATAAAGAATAGAGAGTACACAGCAAATTGGAGAGGAACAAACTTTTCCTTCAATACTGATGTAGTACAGATGATGGCTCCGTCCACCCGTGCGCTCCCACAGTGGAGCTTAGCTGGCGATCTAGACAGATACTAGGTGAAGAGCTACTAGCTGGAAGATCTGATATGATCTGAACTGATCTAATACAATGGACTGGGGAGGTCGCCTCTTTATAGCTATGAGGGCGGTAGTCGGATCAACGTAGTTGGTGGAGTCGACTAGTCGACCTAGTCGGTGAAGCTATGAGGTCGCCTAGTTGGTGGAACCAACTAGTCGTCCATGGAATATTCAAGGAATATTCCCTATACCGTCGCCTTAGGGGCTCTCGCCTCCGAACCCCCACCAAGGGGGCCGCTCTCATAGAACTACCGCCCAGTCCATTGTATGAGATCTCCCCAGTCCATTGTATCAGATCTTATAACTACGTTGATCCGACCTAGTTGGTGGAATCGACTAGTCGTCCATGGAATATTCAGGGAATATTCCCTATACCGTCACCTCAGGGGCTCTCGCCTCCGAACCCCCACCAAGGGGGCCGCTGGTCCCCTTGGGATCCCCAGCGGGGGGCCAGCTAGCTCCCAGGCCCCAGCAAGAATAAGGGGCTCCCACACAATCACCTTTCTACCATCAACGGTCTCATTGATAGACCTCATCTAACATGCAAGTCAGGATCCATTCAGTGTCCCGGGCCTCATATGGAGGCCTTGCAACTTGAGCACCTTGGACCACTGGTGGTTACCAGGAGGGTGGGGCATTGAGCATATCTAACAGAGATGGCATCTTCTGAACTCCCCATATCGAACAGGACAATAAACTGATGCCCGTTAGCTGTGCCGTACGCTTGAATGAGCGCCTTCTTTTGATATGAGAATTCGCCCTTCTTCTTACCTCGAAAGACCACCGTGGGAACGGTGTTCAAAGTAGGAAAGACGACATTCGTAGCTGAGGATGGAGGTGGGGCTGGAAGAGCCAGTACATTAGCGACGGACGAAGTAGGTGCTTTCGCAGCCTTTTCGGCAAGCCACTTCGAACAATCCTTCTTACCATGCCCAGCGATGTGGTGGCAATGAAAGTAGCGATGTTCTTGGTGGTACCGCTTCTACTCGTCGGTCTGTAGATAGCCTCTCGTAATACCCGCTTTAGCCTTCTCATTCGGAGGCTCGGACTCCTTTTGACCAGAAGCTTGGCCGTCTTTCTTTTGGAACTGGTTGTCCTTATTCTGATCCTTACCCGCTGTGTTGTTTGACTGCTGCGGGGCTTTGGAATCTTTCTGGAACTGCTTGGGCTTTCCCCCATTCAGCATCATCTCCTGATTTTGTGCGAGAGTCAGCCCTGCTCGTAATCTGGCGGGTTGAAGTTGTGAATGGTAAAATGTATGTTTGTGTCCAATCCTTGAATGAATTGCTTCATCTTGGTGCTCTGCGTCACGCTCAACTGTTGTGCCAGTGTGATGACCTTGTTACTGTATGTCATCATAGGGAAACCATTCTGGGAGAGACGAGCGAACTCATCCTCCAAGTTAAGCAGATATTGGGGTGGGAGAAAATGGGCTTTGAGGTCGGCCACAAACGTTGCCCAAACGAAATTCGTCTTAAACGTGTTTGGGTCAGTATGCTTACTAGCCCAATGTTGCCACCAAGTCACCGCCTCACCTGTAAGATGAGGGGCTGCAAGGTGGACTTTATCTTGCTCATCTTGAATCCGTGCTTACGGAAAATGAGCTACGAATTGATGAATAAACTGTAAAATTGCTGAATGGTCACACTTGCCATCATACTTAACAAAATTTGGAGTGGACCGAGTGAGTGGTGTTACCTTTGTCGATGGTGAAGTTGTGGCGGAGACGGGTGCTGCGCTCAAACTTGCATGCATAGCAGCTAACATCTGTTTGTGTTGGAGAAGCATCGCCTCTCGGTCTAGCTTTTGTTGCCTCTCTGCTTGGGCGAGCTCTGCGCGTCGCAGTGCCTCCTCATTTTTGCGTTCCTCACGCATCATCAAGAGCAGTTTTTCAAAATCTGTGGTTCCTCTTTCTTCCAGCGGCTTTTCTGCTTCTTTTTCCTCCAGACGTTGTTTTGTCTGGTCCAGCTGTCTTTTGCTTTCTTCCAGGTGGGATGAATGTTCTTCGAGTTGCTGCAGTAGGACCCGATTCTGCTCTAGAAGGTTCGCCATCGCTTCTTGAGCATTTGGCGGAAGTGTATCTTGTTGGTAGTCTTTCTCCTCACTTGGAGACATCTCCTCCTTGTTTAGAGTCGGAGCCCGACTGACAGGGGTCGCAATAGCCCTGGTTAGACGCAGAGCTACGACCAGGAGACGTGCCAGGACCGCACCTCTGAGTGGCCGCCAGCACTCTATTGCCGACTTCATGCCTCCACTGCCTCATCCATCCTGATATCTTGCTGTTGCTGGGGATGATGATGATATTGATGATGATGCTGAGATTGATATATAGTCAACCATCGACATGATTATGTTGTACTTAGGACTTAGTACTGCCATTCTGCATTTTTGCATTTTTTGAATTTTGCATTTTGCATTGGTATGGATGCTCGTTTAGTAGCTCCACTACCACAGCTCGTTGTATCAGGATTTTCACAGTCTCATAGACCCATCGGTCTTCCGAAGACTTTAATAAACTTTCTTTCTTTCTTTCTTTCTTTCTTCAAAGTCTTCGCGGTTGAAATCTTTTCCTGACCCTTCCATGGCGCTTGATTGTGTGTCCTTTCCGGATCTCAGCACAACCATACACTCGCGGTAGTCAAGCTGAATACAGACCGAAGTTCTGATACCAATGTAACATGCAACGGTTATCTGATCGTGTAATTCACAACAAGACCTTCTTTAAACCTTTAGCGAGGAATGAACATTGTTTACCATAGAGAGAGAAAGGAGATGAGGATAGAGAGAGAGTAGAGTCGACAACCAATTGGGTTCCTGTACCCACTGAGGGCCCACTCCCCCAATCAGGGGAGAATTTGCTTTATACTTGGAGAACTGAGAAATACAAAGAACACTCTTTGAGAGAGCACGGAACACGCTTCTGAAGAGCTCACTGTGCACACGTATAGCAGACCCAAGGACCTGAGAGACTGACCTATGTAGCTTGTGCCTAACTGTCCCTGGACAAGGGCTCACAAAGGGGTCACAGCATACGACAAAATCTCCTATCTGGGAACTATAATGCACTTGTCGATGTAGCCAGTGTGTCACCTTGCACCCAAGTGCAGGGGTGCATGTGACACACGGCCACAGCTTCTGCCTGCTTCCAGCCAGCTTCATAGCAATGTATGTTACAAGCTTCACAAGCTGCTTTACTTAAATGAATTATTTTGCTACTGGGTGATTGTGGACACTAAATTGGAGGAAGATCTCTCCATAAGGTGGAAGGAAGCTATGCCCTCTATTTGCAGGGGAGCCTTCTCTCTTGTTTTCTCCATTGCATTTGTTGGGCCTCTTTAGGTTGTTTTGATTTATAGTTGAGGCTTGTATCATTAAGGTCATTTTTCCATTAGAGGGCATAAAGCATGCAAGTTTGTCTTAGTATTTATTCTCAGGTGTGCATTTTGCATAAAATGTGTTTTTGTTTTGGTCTACCTTTAGTTTTTCAAAAAAATTTGTTAGCTCATATTTCTCCGCTTTTTATTTACATTGTAGAATTTTGGACTTTAAATCAACAAAAATATGAATTTGTACGATTGGACGTATTCTAGTTTTACAAAGGTATATGCATATGTGGAGGGTGAGACTTTTTATGAAGTTGAACAGGCCAAAAAGTGTAATTCCTGTAACCTTTGTTATTGGTAGACTTGTCCATGCTGTCAGTTTCCAAAATTACAGGAAACAAAATTCAAAAGGATGGATGATTGTTCACTGTAGGCTTTGTCAGCATGAGTAAGAATTGTAGGCTAGTCGTGGGAACTCATTCATGTATGTCATACACATTGCATAGGATTCATGGACTCCTGAGGTTGGAATCACCTGATTTGCAGGTAGATTGGGTGCTGCAATGTGGTGACAGGTTCTTATAACTCAGTATGGAGAAATTGATGTTGACCATTATATTGACCTCCGAACAGCACAAGTTGCCTCTGTGGATCATGTCAAGCAGGCAAGCTTTCATTTAACATTCATGTTGAATCTTATTTAACGTACTTTGTCATTGGCGAAGAGAACCATTTCCTTTGTTTTCTGGGAGGTAATTTTATGTTGTGTCTGTTAAGAACTGCAGAAACTCTGCTTGGGCTGGCCAAAATAGACAACTACGTTGCTTAACACCACAAAAAGATAAATTGATTTTGAATGACCACACGTAGAGTTTGCTTACAAAATAATTCAATGTGAGTTGTAACTTCAAGGATTCACAAAAGGTCTTATTTTCTTGGTACTTTTATCATATACATATACATATGCCCGTGGGGGTATGTGTGTGTGTATGTCTGTGTGGATTCACCAAATAAAAGTGTGTGTGTGTGTGTGTGGACTCTTTGGAAGGACAGAAGCCATTGGGTTTTTGGTGATCCTTCTCTAAACAAGTTCTCTTTTTTCCGAGTGTCCCTCAGGCAGTCCTTTAAAGATTGTCTGCATGCGGGCCAGTTGGATTACTCTCAGTACTTGGCATATATGCAAGTTTTCTAAAGATGTAATTGCTCTCCTTCTTGGAGACAACTTTGTTAATATAATTATCTGGATTTCACCCCCCAAAAAAGAAGTATGTGTGTGTGTGTGATGTCTTCTGATTTGTAACTGGGTGTCCCTTTCTATGGGACTGTTTTTTGTAATAGAATGACAAATGGATTTCACCCAAAAACAAAGTGTGTATGTACGTATGTATCTACATACATACAGTGAAACGATTAATTTTTTTGGGTGTTCATGAAAGCAGGGGTGAAGGAGGGGATAGATGATTGAAAGACAGAAAGCCCACGGCCATCTTTTTTTATTTCACTCCATGGAAGAAGCTTACACCCAGAAAAGGATTCTCACTCCTCAGGTGTAGCCCATCAAAACTCCAAGTATAGAAACTCCTTATCTCCTACTCTCTGGAACTCTCAAAGTTGACCAGAAGTCAACACTGACACATCATCCCTACATTTGTGCTAATCAGTCTAAACCGGCCCCCCCCCCCCCCCCCCCCCCCCCCCCCGCCCCAAATGCATGGGTGTTTGGCCCAACACATTTACATTTAATTACATATCTCCATGGCCCTTTACCCGATTTGCATGGGAACAGTTGCATTTGAAAGCTCTTTCTACACCCCACCTCCCTCTGGACTCCATAGCGGAGGGGGTTACATGAGCTACCTATTTTCAGACTTTTGCAAAAGACAAAGTTTTCATATAACATTTTCCCCTCTTGGCTGCCAAGAATATACATAGATTTGGAAGCCAAGAACAAAACCAGCAACTCACAAGACTGCGTAAGTCCTCGAAAGTTAGCTGTAGACTCACATTTCAGCAGTGTCAGATATCTTGCCTTCCTCAGTAGCTTCTTTTTAGAATCCTTTGATATGTCTTCGGGAATCTTTCCCTCCTTCAAATAATTATAAACATTCTGTAGATCTTCTAATCCTGCATCAAGAAGTAAGACACATGCTGATGGCTCCGATTCTTCCTGGGCTAAAGCATCGCCCGAGCATTTTGTTGCCTTGTTATGTGTACAAATGATTTCACTCCCAAATCTTTACATAAACCCTTAGCTTCTTTTTGCAAGGGTTTGAGAGCCTCATTACGTACTTGCCACATTTCTTGCATTTGAGATATGACCAACAGAGGATCTCCATACATGATTAACCCTTTGATTGCTCTTTCTTGGCTGCATTTCAAACCATAAATCAAGGCTGCATATTCAGCCTGATTATTTGATTTCACATAATCAATATCTTTGCCATCAGCAACAATTTCTTTTCCTGCAGGATCACACAAACATATTCCAATACTTCCTCTTCCTGTCTTCCTTTGGAAGGCTCCATCAAAATGCAAGGTATACATTGACTCTATAGATTGGCTGTGAAAGTTGATCCTTTGTTTGTTTCTTGCCATTCTTTTTAACTTGATCTTCTATTTCCTCTGCTACTTCCCTCCCTAAAGAATGCTCTGTCAAAAAGGTGAAGTGAAACTCCTGCAATTCAGCCAACCATTTAACAAATCTTCCAGTGGGATTTGATTTCTTCACGAAATAAGCCATGATCACTGAATCCACAAGGAAACAAAGGGCTTAGGAAGCAAGTATGATCTGAATTTCCGGACTGCATACATCATTGATAACCCTTGTTTTTCTACTTCTGTCATCTTGCTTCAACATGTATCCACTTGCTTGGTACTATTTCTTTTTGTTTTTCAATAGTATGCTTATTAAGAAATGAAATGTTTTCCTACTGAACAGTTACGGACAATGGGGACTAGGTCTAGCATTTGAGGGTGGACCCCCTTGCTTGGGGTTATGGGCATTAGTGACCCACAGTGATGGCCTCTCTTTGAGAGGGACATCTGGAAACCACACCCCACCTGAGGACCCAAACGTGGGACCAATCAAATGCATAGATTGCATACTGACCTAGGAACCATTCAAGAGAATGTTCTCTGAGCTTTGGGTGTGGGCTGTTAAGCAACTACAATCCCCAATTTAGGGGCAAACAAACCAGCAGCCAGCAGGGCCATGCTGTCGGCCAGAATCAGGCCGACCAGCTGGTCTGGCCAACCCAGACCTGGCCGACCAGCTGGCCGACCAGTTGGCCAGCCCACTGACCAACTGGCCAGTCCACCGACCAGCTGGCCGACCTCCTAGGTCAGGCCTATAAAAGACTTCCTACCCCCTCACTCTCAGTGGACTGGACCTGCAGCTGCTCCTCACCTCCTCCATCCTTTGCTGCAGCCCCTCCTGCTCCAGATCTACTCCTCTGCTCCAGTTCTGCCCCAACTCCTCTGTCTCTCTATTCCTCTCCTTCAGATCTAGCCCTGAACCTCCAGCTGCTGCTCTAGATCTGCTCCTGACTGCTGCCTGACAAGCTTCCACATTTCTCCTCTTCATGTGCTGCCATCCTCTCCTACCTCTAGGGCTGCTCCAGCTCTTCATCATCTTCGTCATCATCGAGCTACACGGAAGACTGCATTTCGCTCCCTCTGCTGCTATCTTTTCTACTGTTTCTCTACATGGAATCATCTTTCTGATTCACCTCAGCCACGGTCCTCGAGACACGACGGCTTGAGGTTCTTGTATTCAGTTTTTCATATTACCAAACAGGCACTATGTTTTCTGAGTTCCGTTCTTCAGTTGTGTCTGAGTATCGTCTATTTTTGATCACTCCACTGCAAACCCTATGGTTTCTCTATATGGTATCAGAGCCATGGTGATCTAAAGACCCCAGATCTCTGGTGATCTAAAGATCCTGCTTCTTCATGGAGGCCATAGGTACGGGGAGCATCACTCCTATGAACATATTAGTTTCCTCTTCATTCCGTTGTGCACTATGGGAGAGAACTCCATCTTCTACTCCCATCCCTCCCTCCCTTTCTAGACTCCATCTTCTACGCCCATCCCTCCCTTTCTAACTTCCATCTTCTACTCCCATCCCTCCCTCCCTTTTCGGTTTCAGGCTTGACCCTCCCCATTTCTTCGAACAAGGAGGTCATGATCCTTCACCTCTACCACCATCGGCATTGACTTCCAGGATCTACAAGTTCTCCCTAGGCGGGACCCTTTCTGTTCAGATGTGTCTTGACGACTGTTGTTTCGAATCTTGTCCAGCATGGAGGTGGGGTAGACTCCTCTCTCCCGAGGTCCAAGATCGGGCACAAACTGGCTGACTGTTCAGCTACGACCTCTTCCTTTGGCAGAATCCCACCATCTCTAGATTATCAGTGCTGCTACGACATATTTGTTCTTTACCTTTGCTTTTCCCTCCACCTTTTGGCGCTGAGAGGGGGTGGCTTATTCTCTCGAGCTTCACAGTGTTCTTATTTCTGCTGATCATACGTGTAACTAAGGCACTTGAGGAAGTGAACAATTCCCTTGCAAGGGCACTCCTCTTGTGACCTTCTCTGCATTTTTGTATTGCATCTCTTGGGCATTTCGCAGGGATAGCCACCGTCGACATCTCTACACGAAGCTCCAAGCACACAATGCTTGCCCCTCCAAATTGGCAATTGAGAGGGGGTGTTAAGCAACTACAATCCCCAATTTAGGGGAAAACAAACCAGCAGCCAGCAGGGCCATGCTGTCGGCTAGAATCAGACCGACCAGCTGGTCTGGCCAACCCAGACCTGGCCGACCAGGTCGGCGAGTCCACCGACCAGCTGGTCGACCTCCTAGGTCAGGCCTATAAAAGACTCCCTACCCCCTCACTCTCAGTGGACTGGATCTGCAGCTGCTCCTCACCTCCTCCATCCTTTGCTGTAGCCCCTCCTGCTCCAGATCTACTCCTCTACTCCAGTTCTGCCCCAACTCCTCTGTCTCTCTATTCCTCTCCTTCAGATCTAGCCCTGAACCTCCAGGTGCTGCTCCAGATCTGCTCCTGATTGCTGCCTGACAAGCTTCCACATTTCTCCTCTTCATCTGTTGCCATCCTCTCCTACCTCTAGGGCAGCTCCAGCTCTTCATCATCTTCGTCATCATCGAGCTACACGGAGGACTGCGTTTCGCTCCCATCTTTTCTACTGTTTCTTTACATGGAATCATCTTTTTGATTCACCTCAGCCACGGTCCTTGAGACACGACGGCTTGAGGTTCTTGTATTCAGTTCTTCATATTACCAAACAGGCACTATGTTTTCTGAGTTCCGTTCTTCAGTTGTGTCTGGGTATCGTCTATTTTTGATCACTCCACTGCAAACCCTGTCGTTTCTCTATATGGGCCTGGCAGCATGCCAAGAGTAATGGAGATACAAGATAAGACGACAAACAAATGAGCTCAGTATGGCTTAATTATGACCTTAGAGTATGTCAATAGATAGTCCAAGCTGTTAGGAACCCGTGGGTGCGATCAGAATTGAATTCTGACAACTTTAAAATTTTAGGGTTTTTGGGAGTGGCGTGGCAGCTGACACGTGGCAGACTGCCACATGGAATCTGAGCTGGCAGGTCAGTCCACCTGTCCTACACATGTGGCAGCATGTATGGCAAGTGGCAAGGTATGCAAGCCAAGTGTCTGGCCCCAAATCTGGTAGATTTGGGGCAGGTTGTGGGCTGTCCTCTTTGGGACTGCAGCCCACCAAAAAGCTGGGACAAGTGTCCACCTTCCACTCTAAGCCTGGGGGGGGGGCTGAGCCTATAAAAGAAGGCCTCTCCCCTTCATTCTCTACATGAAAAATTCGTCACTTTTCTTCTCTCTCCGTTTGGTTGATGCAGCAGAACCTCTCCAGCTCCTTGGGTGCAGCCAGCTTCTCCCTAGGCCATTCTCTGACCTCAGCAGCACTTCTCTCTCTACAGCAGCACATTCTCTCTCTACAGTTCCAGCCCTTCCTCTCCAGAAATCTGCCCCCTCCCAGCTCTTTTGGAACAGCAGCAGCATCCTCTCTCCTTCTCCTAGCCTGGAGCAGCCACAGCCCCGTTCTCTCTCCTGCTGCAGTCTTTCTCTCTCTACTGCAGAATTTCTCTCTCTACTGTTCCAGCCCCTTCCCCTTGCAGAAATCTGCTTTTCTCTGCACCTCTGGAACAGCAGCAACTCCTCTGGAACAGCAGCAACTCCTCTCTTACATTCCTTCCCTTGGGATCAGCATTGCCACTCTCTCTCTACAGCTATCACTCCATAAAGGCTTTCTCTCTCTAGCCTACAGGCTGTTTTTCTAAGCTGTTCTCATTCCAGCCCCATTTCCTCACTCTCCTCACCCAAGGTAGCTTCAGAGGCATCAAGGACTTCATCTACAAAAGGGTCAAGTCACGAAGGGAGCCTGTATTGTCAAGTTTATCTCATTTGCAGCACTATTTCATGTTGTTTCTACTATCTTTCTAGAAACTAGTGCTTGCCTCTAATGTTGGATGTAAGTGGTGATTGTTGCAGGCTTCTTCCTTGTGGATTGGGCAAGCCAAGAGTTGAAACCTGAGCTTGGAGTCCTCCTTTTTGTTGTCTACCTTGTACATATGCTCTTGAGTCTTGTATCTAGGTCCTAGGATTTCACTGAGTTCATCAGTTTGGAAGGTGCATTGCACCTTGGTCTTGTATCTCCATTTTCAAGAATAAAGTGAGCCTGGATAAGGGGGGGGGCCATCTTGGCCCCTCAATCATATTGCAATTTCCAATGATGTCACTTTGTGTTTAAGCTCTATAAGTATTAATTCCAGAAAAAGAAAGAGCTGTCAATAGACAGCAAAGGCAAGTTCCCAAATGGCTTCTTGATACATTGAGGGACTGCAAACAAGATCAGCCTTTTGCTGCCCGGACAAGATCAGGGAATAGACAGCATGGTGACTTTCTTGAGTTTGCACTCCTTGCTACAGCTTGCAATGAAGAGCCTGCGTGCCATAAAGATGCTTTTGACAGCAAAGAGTGGATGGATGCAATGAGGGCTGAGTTACATTCCATTGCTAAAAATGACACGTGGGAATTAGTAGATCTCCCTCTCGGCAAGCATGCCATTGGTACTCGGTGGGTCTACAAATTAAAAAGGAAATCTGATGGCAACATAGATCGATACAAAGTCCGTCTTGTTGCAAAAGGGTATGCCCAACAACAAGGCATTGACTTTGAGGAGACCTTTGCTCCCACATCCAGGATTACTACCATTAGATGTGTCATTGCCATTGCAGCCCATCGTTATTGGCAAGTGCACCAACTTGACATCAAGACTGCTTTTCTTCATGGGGATCTGCAGGAAGAAGTCTATGTCACACAAACTCCTGGCTTTGAGGTTGTTAATTCTGAAAATAAGGTATGCCGGCTCAGAAAAGCCCTTTATGGTTTGAAGCAGGCACCCCGGGCATGGTATGCCAAAATTCATGCACACTTACTATCCCTTGGTTTTCAGAATAGTCCCAAAGAACCCACTCTTTATGTCCGTGGGAGTGGATCTGATTTTTTAGTGCTGAGTTTATATGTGGATGATATGCTCATCACGTGCCCAGATACTCAACAAATTACAGCTTTCAAGGCTGATTTGCAGCAGTTTCTTGAAATGTCAGACATGGGACAGCTCCACTATTATTTGGGCATTCAGTTTGCTCATGTTGAGGGGGGTATCATGATGTCTCAGTCGAAGTATATTGGACAGCTCCTTGATCGTTTTCAGTTCGAGGATTGCAAGCCAATCTCTACTCCAGTGGACCCTGGCTTCAAATTCTCAGCTCATGATGGAAGCCCCCCATGTGATATCACTCTTTATCAGCAGGCTGTTGGATGCCTTATTTATTTATGTCACACCAGACCTGACTTACAGTGTGCAGTACACAGTAGAGTGTGTTTGGCTTCGACAGTTACTTACAGATCTTGGTATTCGCTAGACATCCTCCACTATTGTCTACACTGATAGCCAGAGTGCTTTGGCCATTGCGCGTAACCCATTGTTTCATGCGCGTACCAAGCATATTGAAGTTCACTATCATTATGTTCGGGAGCGGTTGTCAGCAGGAGACATAGAGTTGTCCTATCTTCCCACAGAGGACAACATAGCACATATGTTTACAAAGGCACTTCCTCGTCCCAAGTTCGAAGTCTTTCGACAGGCTTTATACTTGGTTCCCTTTGTTACATGATCTGACATCCCTTGTACATTCATAGGTGGCTATATCCTTTTGGATGAACATGTGCCACCATGACCAGAAAATACCAGGTATTCTAAGACGTTTCCAGAGTACTTCAGCCCATCCCATGGAGGGGGGTTTGTAGGCCATCCTCTGGTGGTTCTAGTGATGCCCTATAGGCCATGGTATGAGCCTTGTAGGCATAAATAAAGACACTTATAGTGTTAGTGTCTTTTAGGCCACATAGGACACTTAGTCCTATGTGACACCTAGGACACTTAGTCCTAGGTCTAGGTACTTATACCTTGTACTCCTTTGTTTTTTATTATCCAACTTTGACGTGACGGATAAGGCGTTTATCATCGACTCTTTTGCTACGTGCACTCTCTCTCTCCTAAGCGATTCTTCAGCTGTACATGGTTGGTTCCTGATGCAGATATAGAGAGACTTTTCCCAGTGAGCTGTGGGTTCATTTCTTATATTTTGCTGTTTCTTGTGCTGTCAGAAGGGCTTGTGGGTGTTACGTTATCTTGAGATTGCTATTTTTTTTGGGGATTGGTGGTTCGTGGGCTTTCTGCTTTGTGTCTGGGAAAGATTTCAATGAGTTTGTGTTTGGCACGATTCTTGTAATTTTGGATCCATGCTTTGGATGGTGTGCTAAGCTACTATCACTTGGAGCCAGAACACATTGCAATTTTGATTCCATGATTGCCCCGGCCTCAATATCTTCCAATCTGAAGATTATCTGTTGTTTTTTAGCCGTGTTCCTCTTTTGTTTTATCACCGTCTAGGTGGGTTCCCAAAAAGCCTTTTTTTTTTTTCAAAAGTAGCATTTGGAAATCTGGTTCTGAAATATTGTCCAAGGAATCCTAGAAAATCACGGGTGTGGGAGCAATGCCAAAGTAGGTGAGGCATTGATTCCCGCAGAGCCAAACCTCTGCGACAAACAGCAGTAGCTATATGTCTGCGTGCTAGAATTTACCCAGAAGGAAGAATCCCTAGCAAGACTCTCCACAAGAAACCCTGTTGTCGAAGAGGAATTTTTGAATGGCAAATCCATTGTAGTCGCTTTGGCCACCACTTTGAGGACGATTCATTTGCCAAAGATTATTCGCCCTCTGTGAAACCCAAGGTAAGGGAAGAAGGACTTTATATGTATAAAGGAAGAGACTGTAATGTGGGACAGCTGCAAAGGACGGCATGTCGACTTTGGCAAGTGAAGAGTCCAATCCTGAAGCCGATCCTCAATCTCTAGTGAAGGCACTGGCTGAAAATGCTGAAGCATATGAGAAATAGTGTGCCATAACGGGCGATAGTGCATACCGAGATTATATTTTCCTGCAGCCAAAGGGAAAGAAAGAAGGGTTCCATAATCATATATGACATCTGTAATTGAGTGGATCCCTTTCAAACTAAGAAAACATGAACGTCGAGGCTCCTGCAAAGCCAGTGGATGGGCAAAAACCCTTGACCAATGTATGCTCTTGGCTCGTAGAGAATTGCCTTGCAACAAATCCCTACTATGCCATTCCAAGTGCGAGAGTATACGTTTCCGGTCCATCAACATGCGGGATACTAGTGGACAGCCTTTGATCTTACCATCAATACAACCAAGAAGCAAATCCCAGTGAGTGGGCTGCCAATATCCAAAGGCAGGAGCAATGAAATGTGAAATTAAATGGCGCATCAAGGCAGCCCAAGGCTAAGAACCGTGCATAAATTGTAGCATCAATTTACCTTGAGCAAGAATATGCACGTGGATATTTAGAATATTGAGATCTCCATGCATCTTTGGTGAATAGAAATGTTACACTGAAAGCAATCACAAACTTTTCTTGCCATATTTGGAGCACTAGAAGGTTTCTATAACCACAGATATGAAAGAAGTAATGTCTCCCTTGCAGAACATAATCAAAGGCAAGTAAAACTATATGTATGCCATCAAAATGGATTGAACAATTCATAGCCTGACATGTAAAGGCCAAGTAGCTAACTTCCAGTATTCAAGCTTTTTCTTTAGCTTGGCAAGTATCCAGTTAGATTGTTGGCAACGAGTAATTGTCCAACCTAAAGGATAACCAAGGTGGCGAACCAACTGAGTAGATTGGACAATATCCCCCGGCCATAAGATGGAATGCGAGTCTTTTGAATGCAAGGGCAGCAACTTGGATTTTCTGAAAATTTACATGAAGACCAGCAGCAAGATTATATAATGATAATGCGTGCATCAAGGAAGATAGATCCTGCTCAGTATTCTGGAGGAGTAAAAAAAGAATAATCAACATAAGCCTGAGCAATCATAGTGCTGCTTCCTAAACCATGCAACATGTTAGTCGCCACCAGATGATCCATGTATTGAAGCATGGGATGCGTGGCGATAGCATATAGAAGTGCACTAAGTGGACAGCCCAGACGAACTGAACAAACGAAGAGTCCAGGCTTCAAAAATATCCCCAAATAGTATGCAGGCAGCTTTACTGTCACTGTATAGCCAGTAAGTAACATGCTGCAATTGGTGACCACAACCCAATGCATGTATAGTCTGTGAAATAAAATCCCATTGGATCGTTTCAAAAGCCTTGGCAATGTTAACTTGCAATAATAAAACTTTCTGCTCTATGTATTTGGCATATTCTATTCCAACATAAGCATTTGCAATATTATCTGTGATATGCTGTCGAGGAACAAAACCATATTGTGTAGGATGAAGGCCATCATGAAGATACCCTTTAATGCGATCAACCAACATTTTGGTGATGATCTTGTAAATGATAGGTATGAGAGTGATAGGCCTCCAATCAGCTAGGGATTCACATATTTGTTTTTTGGGAAAATGTTTTACAATCCCCTTTTTCAATTGCTGATTTTCCCAAGCAGAATTAATCATGCGTAGTAAAGTCGCCTTTAGAATATCCCAGTATGCAAGAAAAAACTCAACTGTAAGGCCATCCCATCCTAGAGATTTCCATTTGCCACAAGCTTTTATTGCATCAAATAATTATGTTTTAGTGAAAGGGCCTTCTAGCTCCAAAGCTTGTGCAAGAGTAACAATGGGAAAGACATACTATAGGAGTTGTCTCCTTGTTGCAAGAACTGCATGTGTAGGGGAATCTGCAAATCCAACTGTCTAGAAAATGAGCAACACGTGTTGCAGCAAGTTGTTCTCTAGAAGAAGTCCAAACCCCATCATGCATAAGAGCTCGGCAAATATTTGCAGATTGTCTCTTGGAATGCAAGCTTTTAAAGAATTCTTTGGATGAATAAACTTTGTCCAGAAAAGCTCTCTGTCTTGCTCTTGCCTCCCATTTAGTTATTTTGCTGTGATCATTGCTTCGCAAACAGTATCTAGCTTGACATAGAGATGTGGTTTTTCCCCTAGACAGAGATCGAAAATGACTAAGCTCAGTCAAAGATTGGCAAGTAATTTTGGCCTAAGCAACAATGTCTCTCAACGTCTTCATGTAGTTTTTACCATATTCCCGAATGACGGATTGCATTTTAGGAATAAAAGCATCCCAAGCATATACCATATCAATGAGACTATGAGATGAAAGAGGCTGACAAGCATCATAAACCAATGCCTTGTAGGCATCATGTTGCAAATAACTATTGTTTACAATGAGCAGCAGGCTACTCACTCACATAGCACCTAGTGCATATGGGATAATTTCCATAATGACAGGTGGCACTCACACAGGACTCACACACATGAACTAGTACTAGATCATCTAGTACTACACACTGCACATCACCACACTCTTTGGTGATGATATCTCCAACACCCCCCTTCTGAGCAAAGAATGTGAGACCCAACACGCAAGAGTAGACCCAACACGCAAGAGTAGACCAATCCCCCCCTCCACCGCAATACTCCAAAGAGCAAGTCCAACTATCCAACACCTCCCGTGTGGTCAATACCATCAAACCAAAGTAAAAGACAATACATTCATTTTTGGGGGACAACCCAAGGTAGAGTACCTCTAATTGACTCCAAATACATTCAATTTAGAGGGACAACTCAAGGCTGAGAACCTTTATTTGACTCAACACAAGCACACATAGAACTAAGCATCATCTTCCTCCTCAGAGAGGAATAGATCATGCAACACAGTAGATGAAGCTTCCTGATCAGGTCGAGTAGATGTAGCATAAATATTCTTGAGCTTGTCCAGGTTCTCCTTGGGTGAAGTAGTGAGGTCAAGTTGATGAAGTAGTTTGTTAGCCAACTTCACACTAATAAACGCCATTGCTTTGTCATTCTGCTCATCCCTAGGTGAGAGCGGTGCTGATGAGTCTTCACCACGAGGACGCGGTTCCATGTATCAAACCGAGGTAACAAAACCAGCAGGCTGAAATGGATAACCAGCAAATGAAGAGGCTGGTCTAGGGCTTTGAAATGGATCAGCAGCCTTCACAAATGCAAGGTAGTTGAAGAAAGGCTTGAATAAGCGTGGCCAGCAGCTAGTTGATGACCTTGGAGGGTCCACGTGTGCAAGAGGACCGAAATAGAGGCCTAGTGGTGCTCCAAATGTGAACTCGAATCAGAAAGCAGTAGGTATATGCCCCGAAAAACAGAAATAAACCACAAGGTGAGCACTTGTGGGCGTCTATGCGGAGGCGGTGTGATGATACCCGAAACTGTTCGATGGAGATCTGTAGTAAGTGAGGCATATGAAGCTCAGTGTACCTTGGTGGTGTGATGAATCCCTCCTCCGAAATATGAAGATAGTAATCTCTGTACAAACTCAGCTTCACTGGAAGCTCCCTCGGCTCCAACCAGGTCCTAAAGGTGTGTAGCTGCAGGGATCCTCTCGAATGACCTGGTTGGTGTGTGGCCGAATCGGGATGGTGGGTGGGAGTATTGGAGGGGCATCTAAACTGTACTGAAAAGGAGGTACCCTATCCCTCTGCTGCCAACCTCATGGAGGAATCGAGAGCCAACCATGGCAACCTTTGTCTCCCTGATATGCAGTCCCCATATGATCTAACCCGGTGTAGATATGTGATGGTCTGAAAAGCTGTATCTAGCTGGAGTGAAGAAGCACCAAACTTGGCCTGAATGATGTGATGTGGTACAGATGGTTTCCCCCGGATCATCCATGAGAGCATGAGGATCTGTAGGCGCTCCACCCGTGTCCACTCTATCTTTGACATGTCAGGCTCCCAACAAGGGCTGCCATACATACCAACTGGTCGGACCAAGGAGTCGAAGAGAAGAGCCTTGGTTCGAGGGTCCTGGAAGTGGGAGTGAAAGCATTATCTCTCTAGCCGAGCCAGTGAGGCGTATCCCCTGCTCAGTCTGGCCTGCATTGCTGGTCTCATCATGAAGATCGGGCCAGAGAAGACCCCCAAGTAAGTGTATGAGGATACGATCTCAACTAGTGACCCACCGAAAGTAAAAGTAACTTGCTTCTGTTGCATGTTTGCTCGAGAGGTGTTAAAGATCATGACCTTGGACTTGCCAAGGTTGACCTCCAAATCATGGGATAAACAAAAAGCTTGCAGTGCATCCAGGTGTCATTGGAGCCCCTCAAGTGTGGACAATAAGAGTGCCACGTCATCTGCATAAAGAAGAATCCTGATGATGATCCCGGCAAGTGAGCAACCGGTCCCTCCAAACGCCCCCATGAAAGTCTCAAGCTCATCGAAACAGGGTCGGTGATAAGGGACAACCCTGTTTGATCCCTATGGTACTCAGGATCTCATCTGTCCAACTTGCGCCTGTCCGAACTCAGCTTGAGACTCTCTCATACAGTGAGTGCCAGGACTCGCCTGAAACCGGCCTGACCCTCTGCTCTGAGCCCTCTCATCTCTGCGAACAGGTTGACCGATGCATCCAATACAGCTGCATAGATCTTGGACATCACATGTCCAATCATGATAGTCCTGTAGTTACTCGGGTCCATGGGATCCCCTGCCTTGTGGATGGGGGTGATGGTGTTGTGTCCAGGTGCGGGGGAAGCCAAGGCAAATAGCGTCATTGAATAGCTTTGCTAGGATCGGGGCTAACGTGTCGATCCCATATGCGATAAACTCAGTGCATAGCCCCTCGTGATCCTTCGCTCGGCCATTGTGCAGTTTCAATGTCGCGTCCTTGACTCCCCCTCTGGTGAACAACGTGCAAGTGGTGGGGCGAGGTGTGTGTGTGAGATCTGGAGTGGGTTGGTGTGGGACATCATAAAGATGGTGTGCATATGTGTGCCAGACTCTCGTGTCGGTGAGGGGTGATGGGGACCTACGCTCAAGGAATCTCTGCCAAAAATCCTTAGAGTTGCTGTTGTACAAGATGTGCATCAGCTCCTCCTCATTTCGACGAAGAAATGCGTGCTTCTTCTGACGTACGACGACGTACTTGCGTACCGTGTTTGGTCTGTTCGGGAGGTGACATCTAGTTTCAAGTCGGAGCTGTCGGGGATAAGCCTTGCACTCCGCATCGTACCAATTGTTGCAGGTTACAGAACCAAGAGGTAGTGGTCTAGTGGACCGTGTGGTGTGGAGAAAGATTTGGAGGGCAGCCTCGTGGAGTGTGCAACTAATTAGGGCAGCACGGTCCTCTTTGACTGGTATGTGATCGATGTAGGTTAGGAGTCTTTTTAGGCGTCCAGAGTAGGCCGATGAGAGGTTGTGATCAAAGTGTATGTTGTGGTAGGTGTCGTGCTTTCTATGTGGTGTGGCTAAGCGTGGGGTGGCGAGAGTTTATTAAATTCTTCGAAAGACTGATGGGTCTATGAGTCTGTGAGAAACCTGATACAACAAAAGTTGAAAGGGTGGAGTTACATGAGAGAGAGAGAGAGAGATCTATTAACGTTTGCGTGAGACCTCACGGGTCTATGGGATAAGGTACACACAAAAAAGGTTGCAAATACATATGGGTATTCAGAGAGTTGAGGGAGTGCTCAAGGCAACTCAGCCCCAATTATTTAGATGCATAACTAGCTACTAATTCTATCTTAGACAAATGGCTTGAATAACATCAGTTTAAGACTGAGAGTCTTTGGGTTTAGATTTGAAATCACGAATCAAGGCTTATCCATCACGATAGACTGCCCATTTTCCAGCTTTGCGGGCATCCTTCACTTTAGCAAGTTCAACATTTCTTAGTTTGAGCTGAGTCGGAGTGAGCTCCTCAGATTTCCATTTCTGCATACCTTTCAGCTTGTTTGTTTGTCGGAGAATCTTGGTTCTTCCTGCCCTCTCTATGAAATAAACTTCTGCTTGTGTTCCCTTCTGAGAGATACAACTGATGTCAGTTTCATCCTATTCTATCTATGGTATCTCCTTCTTGAGACACGTGAGCTTTTCTTCTTCTGTGTATCCCTCAGTAGATACATCAACCGGACAGCCAAGGCAATCCTCGAGCAGCCCCCCAATGCACAATTTTTGCTATGTTTTCCTGCTCCTTTACCTCTATGTAAAGATCTGCTTTGTTGATTTTATTGTTGGCTATAATAGCCTTCTCTCTCTTGGCTGAACTGACCTGAGTGGTAATCATCTCTTCGACCGTGGAGACAAGTGTCGGTGCTGGTGGAGATGGGCTGCTTTTTTGTAGAACTTCAGCAATGATCTCTTGCTTACCATTGTTTTCCATCTCCTTCACTTTCTTCTCGAGAGCTGCTACCGTAAGCCTGAGCTCTCTTACTTCGTATTGTAGATAGTAGATTTGCTCTTGCGGGTCTGATCCAATCCTTCGCTTAAAGTATAGTGCATATGTGAGGAGATGGTGAGTGAGAGAGAGCAAGAGAGAGTGAGAGCTAGAAGCTTGGAAGCTGAAAGCTGAGTTGCAATAGAAGAGTGTGAGAGTACAACTCAATGAGAGAAAGATGAGGTTTTGTCCTAGTGACAAAACCTTAGTAGTCACTAACCATAGTTAGTGAACTAACTGCGGTTAGGGGGAAAAACCTCTTAAAGAGGGAAAAGTGCCCCTAACTAGCTTATTATATTACATTGGTCACTGCTGAATTATATCTATAATTCTAACACCCCCCTGCAGTGCCAATGTCATGTACAAGGCTGATCAATCACCAAACGGATATAAGTTCAGGGCAGTGCGAAATGCCTCAAACTTTTCACGTGGTAGTGCTTTGGTGAAAATATCTGCAACGTTGTCATGTGTGGACACAAAGATCATACTGATCTCTCCTGCATGCAACTTCTCTCTGACGTAGTGATAGTGAACCTCAATGTGCTTCGTGCGAGCATGAAACACTAGATTCTTTGCCACTGCAATGGCACTCTGACTATCAGTGAGAATTGGAGAAGGACCCTCCAAAGACAGATGAAGATCAGCAAATAGACGTCGCAGCCAGACACATTCAACTGTTGCTGTGAAAGCTGCCCTGTACTCAGCTTCACATGATGAGGTAGCCACTGTAGATTGTTTCTTGCTCAGCCAGGAAATGCAAGATTTACCCAAAAAGAAACAATTGCCACTAGTGGACTGCCTAGTGTCATAATCACCAGCCCAATCTGAATCACTGTAGGCATGCATCTGCAAGTCACCCCCCCTGGGAAATAGCAAGCCAAAAGACTTTGTGCCCTGCAAATAACGGAAGATGTGCTTAACTGCCTGCCAATGCATAGTTTTTGGGCTGTGCATGTACCTGCTCACCTGAGATACTGCAAACTGAATATCAGGTCTAGTGTTGCAGAGATACATGAGGCATCCAACATCCTGACTGTAAAGTGTGGCATCAACTGATTCTCCTGCATCATGCATTGTGAGTTTCAGCCCCGGCTCCATGGGAGTGGCTATGGGCTTACACTCATGCATGTTAAATCTATCCAAGAGTTTTTGAACATACTTGGACTGAGACATAACAGTGCCACGTCTCTCATGAGAGAACTGGATCCCCAAATAAAAGTGAAGCAGCCCCAAATCTGACATGTCAAAGTTGGTCTGCAAATCAGCTTTGAAATCTGCAATTTTGTCTTCATTGGACCCTGTGAGCAGTAAGTCATCGACATAAAGAAGGATGACTAAAATTTCCCCCCCATCCATCTTGATGTAGAGGGTGCTCTCAGTAGGACTATTGTGCAGCCCCTTGCTGGTCAAAAAGGCATGGATTTTGGCATACCATGCATGAGGGGCCTGTTTCAGCCCATATAAAGCTTTGTTGAGCCTGCATACTTGAAGTGCATTTGCTGTAATTTCAAAGCCTGGAGGTTGTTTGACATACACCTCTTCCAGCAAGTCCCCATTTGAGAAGGTTGTTTTTATGTCCAACTGATGAACATTCCACTCAAAATGTGCAGCCATTGCAATAACTGATCGGATGGTGGTCATCCGGGATGTAGGAGCGAATGTCTCCTCATAATCTATGCCCTTTTTCTGAGCATAGCCTTTAGCAACCAGCCTTGCCTTATATCTGTCAATGGAGCCATCTGGCTTCCGTTTGACCTTGAAAACCCATCGTGTGCCAATGGCATGTTTACCCTGTGGCAAGTCTACAACATCCCAAGTCTGATTTTTTGCAATGGACTGCAACTCATCGTGCATGGCATTCATCCAATGCACATTATCCTTGATTTTTTGCAATGGACTGCAACTCATCGTGCATGGCATTCATCCAATGCACATTATCCTTTGCCTCTTCGAATGTGGCAGGCTCCTCCTCATCAAGGAGAGTACCTGCATATGCTGATTCCATTGAATTAGCACCTTCCATGTGCCTTGCTGCACTGCGAGTCCTGCCAGATAACGGAGCATCAATTTTACTCTCCCTGAGAGTCTGTAACAGCCAGTTTGGGACTGTTTTTGCTGCATGTATGTCTGCAATTTCTTGCTGCACCACCTGTTCCATTGCCTGTGGAGGGGGCAAGACATCCTGTGGCGGAACTGAAGCATGTGGAGGTTGCTGTAAATTCTGATTTGCATCAGAAAAATCAGCAGGGGAACCCAAGGCAATGGGTAGCAACCCCTCAAAGACATCCTCTGAAGACGAAGGCATTTGAAATTCAGCCTGAGTGTGAGCTGAATTTTCAGAAAATATCACATCTCTACTTACTATGATCTTGCGTGTAGCAGGATTGTAGAGACGGTACCCCTTGCTTTCTGCACTGTAACCAACAAATATGCATTTGACGGCTTTATCTGACAACTTGTGCCTGAATTCAACTGGCACATGAGCATAAGCAAGGCATCCAAAGACTCGGAAGTGATCCATTGAAGGCTTCCTGTCATTCCAAACCTCATAAGGAGTTTTTGTTTTTAAAGCCTTAGTGGGAGCTCGATTCAAAATGTAATTGGCACACATCAAACCCTCTAGCCAGAATTTGTGAGGCATGTGTTTGCTTTTCAGCATACATCTGTCCATCTCCATGAGGATTCTATTTTTCCTCTCAGCTTTGCCATTTTGCTGAGGGGTCAGCCTGACTGTGAGCTGATGCACAATACCCTTGCCTTTGAGAAAAGCATCAAATTCTGTAGACAAGTATTCCCCACCTCTATCTGTGCGCAATGTCTGTATCTTGAGTCCGGTCTCATTTTCAACCATGGCTAAAAAGTGTTTAAACACCGTGAACACTTCAGATTTTCTGTTTCAGCCCATACACCCAAGTAAAATTGGAGTAATCATCAATAAATGTAACGAAGGAGAGATGACCACCCAACGATGGAGTCCTCATGGGACCACAGACATCACTGTGTATAAGCTGTAATTTGCAGACAGCTTTAACTGAACCGTCCTTCTTGAAGGGGAATCTATGCATCTTGCCTAAAATGCACCCTTCACAGGCATGTGGAGGAGGTATCTCAAGAGGTGGCAACGCATCAACCATGGAAAACTTCTGAAGTGTCATCAAGCTGTTGTAATGCATGTGGCCATATCTGGCATGCCATAATTCTGCATTCTGCATGGCAGCTGTAGGGGTAGAAACTGCAAGAGCATGGGCTGCTCTTTTCTCAAAAATATCAAGCTGAAAAAGCCCACGCAGCAGAGTACCAGATAACCTTAAGGCATAGTCATCTTCCCTGTCTCGGACATCACATTTGTCATCCTCAAAGATGACCTGAAATCCACCTCTGTTAAGAGTGGACACTGAAAAGAGATTTTTGGTTATGCCAGGCACATATAAGACATCTGAAAGTCTGAAAATTGAGCCATCAATGGCAGTGATCTCAACATCTCCTGTGCCACGTACTGAATATGATGAGTTGTTGGCACAAGTGACTTTCTTACCAACGGGAGGTGGATGCAAGGAAGTAAAAAGACACTTTCTAGAAGTGATGTGCTTGGATGCACCGCTGTCAAAATACCAAGTGTTCAGCGTTTCATTGACACTGAAAGCAGATGCATCTGTAGAAGAGTCATAGCTGCAAGTAAAAAATGCATATGTATCATCACTGCAAGTGGCTGTACTATCCCGAGCATCTGGAACAGCCAACCTAGAATCTGAAATGCAAGATAAAAAGGCATAATCCTGTCCAACAAAGTTGGCTGCAGCATCCCCACTGTCAGATGCATGAGGAGATGAATCTGAAACAGCCAAACCTGAGCTGTTATTCTTTTCTTTTGCAAGCCTTTTCTTGCATTCTGCTATGTGATGACCTGGCTTTTTGCAGTAGTGACAAAAACCCTTCTTCTTGGGCTTACTTGCATCATTTTTAGCCTTTTGTGAAGGCTGTCCTGACCCACTGGAAGGCTGATTTACTGATGTCTTTGCCTGTCCCTTTGTATTTTGAGAGCATGGCTTGTTCACCTACACGTGAAGCCAAATTTTTCGTGGTCTGCTCTTCCTGAAGCAGAAGTCCTATCAACTCATGAAAAGTGAGAGGATTTGCACCCCCCCCTCAATGATAAGTTCAGCGAGGTATGAAAGCTGAGATAAGACTCAGGAAGAGAATTCAGAGTGGTTGTAATCATCTCTGAATCAAGAATAATTTCATCTATGTTTAACAATTGCTCTCTGAGATCCTGTAGCTTTGTGAGGTGGACTGACATGGAGTCACCCTCTTCCATATGTGTATTACTCAACTCTCTTTTCAAGAAAGATACCCTTGCATCATTCCGAGCTTCATACATGCTTTCCAAAATATCCCACGCTGCTCTGGAGGTCTTACACGACCGGATATGCGGAATGATAAATCTTTTTACTGAAAGAGAGATGCATGACTAAGGCATCCCGTGAATCCCATCTCTTCTGCTCTAGAGTAGTGACTGTAGCTGCACCAACAACTTGTCCTGCAGCTGCACCCTGTGCACGACCTCTTCCACCTCCTTGCTGGGGAGGGGTAGCAGGTGCAATATCTGCTGGTTGGATCTCATCCCCATTGACATAGTCCCATAAATTGCGAGAAATCAGAATATTGTGTACCATGAAACTCCAGAGGGAGTAGTTGGTACCATCCAACTTGTCTTCTTGTGAAAGACCACCGAACTGGAACTCATTCTGATTTTGATGGGCCATATCTGAGAAAAAGATTGAAGTAGATACAAAGCTGAATTCCCTTATTGGGAATGAAATGCACAACTCCCAAAAAACACAGCCAAGCACGGGCTGTAAATGCAACTTAGATTTTTGTACTTGCACTGTCAAAAATCTGTCCAAGCATAAAAAACTCTCCAAAATCTGCCAAAAGTGCTTCAAACACTCCAAGAAAGGCAGTATGAACTGAATACTCCAAAAATTGCTCTCCCAACACAAAAGCCCCAAAATAGGCCTGAAATTGCAACCGGAAAGGGGCAAATTGAACAAAAGCCCCAAATGTTGCAAGAATTGCCCTCTGTCTGCAAAAGCCCCAAATTTTACTGCAAAATTGCAGTGTAATCACAAAATCCCCAATTTTCTTCAAGAAATTGTACTGCAGAACTGAAAGCCCCAAATTTCAGACAAAATCTGCAATTTTTGCTCCAAGTGTAGCTCCGAAACTACACAATGATTGCAATGTCTGCAACATACAAAATGCCCCAAATGTACTCCCAGAATACTGAGCCAAACAATGGCTGTCTGCAAACAATGCCTGCAGAAATAAAACTCTACACTGAAGACCGGCAATGGAAGGGTATGGATTGTGAGCTGACAGTACGGATCTGTCAGTGTACGGTCCTGTATGGATGACCGTACGAATGTACGGACTGCAGACGACAGAAGCTGTACGGATGATGAGGTACGACGTACGGACGATGATGTACAGCGAGCAGATCTGCACGGCGCTGTACGGCGCAGATCTGTACGGTGCAGTACGGCAGAGTAGTACGCTGTACGGAAATATGTCCTGTACGAAAACAGGTACGAATACTAGTGACAAAACCTTAGTAGTCACTAACCATAGTTAGTAACTAACTGCGGTTAGGGGGAAAAACCTCTTAAAGAGGGAAAAGTGCCCCTAACTAGCTTATTATATTACATGGTCACTGCTGAATTATATCTATAATTCTAACAGCATACGGGCTGGTGTCGCTGATGAGGCTGCAATATCAGAGTACGAGGGCTTGCTGACTGGTGTGGTGGCGAATTGCTTCATCTTAGGGAAAAAGGGGGACTCCATAACGGTAGCGTGTGCAATCTATGGACCCTTTAGCTGAAGCTAACCCCTCAAACTGGGCCAAGGGATGAGAACAGTTAGAGGTGTATTAGATCTCTCCCCTTCTGCTCTGCTCTGGATGTGCCCTGGACAAAAAGGCTGCTTTGCTCCTGTACGGGTGGCGGCGGCGGCTGTATGATGAAGGCTGAAGGCAGCTGTACGGCCTGTACGGGAGGCTGAGGGACTAGGTGTGAGAGAGAGAGAGAGAGAGAGAGAGAGAGAGAGAGAGAGAGAGCATTGAAGGGGGATTAGTAGTCATCATGTGGGTGCATTTTAGATTTCCGATCTGTCTAGAAGGATATATTTTTATTTATTTTTATCTTTCCTTTTTTGCAGGTCTGTACGGGAGTCAGACCTGCAGCTGATAATGAATTGCCATCCACATATGTAGAGGAATATCGGTGAGTATTTTAGTGGGTATTTTAGTGGGCCTCAAGAGGAGTGAGGAATTGTTAATTTATGAGTATGATGTTTATTTACTTGTAATTTGATCTATTACTGTTGTGTAAACACGACATATTTTTTGGTTGTAAGAAAATGGCCATGCATTTGGTCAAGGTTAGCATGTTTTGTGTGTGCTTTGAAGGGCTAGTTTTTAATGTGGCATATATAGTATTGGTAGAATAATTTATTATACTTTGTTTAAATATTGTAGCTCTTAACTTAAATAGTGAAAGTCAATACAACTTAGAAGACAAAACAAAAGGATGAATAAGTAAGAAACAATGAGCAAAGCGAAAAATAATGCCTTTACAATTATGTTTTAACAAAGTCTAAATCGTGGGAGTCAGTTACCCACAACCGTCTTGAACATATGTACCAAGAAATGAGTACATGAATGAAACACACACATGTGTGTGTGAGAGAGAGAGAGAGAGAGAGAGAGAATTTATTAAAGTCGGCTAAAGACCGATGGTCTATGAGGCTGAAGAAAAACCAACTACAATGAAAAGAGGTAGGGCCACTAAAAAACGACAACCCATATTCAAGGTTGGTGTCCGAGATGAGAAAATAAATACATTGTGTTGCTGCATGGCGAGAGAGAGAATAAACAGTGTCCCGTCTTGGTACAATCCTTTAGACACCCTCCGAGCAAATGGATCAAGGTCGTCCTTCAGCAAGGTCCTTGTCTTCAAGCTCCACTTCCGAGAACTTCCATCAGGGATCTGATACCATGTTAGATAAGTGAACTCTCGCACAAATGGTATCCCGCAGCAGCGGAAGATTGATAGTTAGCCCAAGAATTACACACACAGTTTTTCACCATGGAATCAATGCTTCATCAAGTGTGTGTACTTCACAACATTCATGTGTATGTGTAGACTAGCAAATAAACTGGGCTCAGAGACAAATATAGAAGCAACACTTTATATTTCCATCCGTCCACAATGGACATGATACAATACCAAAAAGTTCTCCTACTAAATGCCTAGCATCTCTAGATCTCTGAGCCCATGTGCTCTATTGAGCGTATGTAGACTCTCTGTCCAAAGGATCCCTCCACCTTGCTTGTCCGGAACCTCAGCCTTGGTGGGCACCTCCTTCAAGCTTAGTCTGCAGCTCTTCGGCCCTCCTCTCTCCTTCTGGATGAGGCCCACAAAATGCTGGTCTACTGCTCCTTGCTGCTCCTTGGAAGGCTGCTCCAAGTGATATGTAGTGGGGGCCCAAGTGCCCCCTTTTATAGCCCCAAAGGGACCTGCAAAATGGCCGACCCAGCAGGGGGATTAACTGACCCCCCTCTGATCGACTTGGTTGGCTGGACCAACCCTAACCAGCCGACCTTCTGGTCCGCCTGGTTGGCTGGCTCCATGCCTTATATAAGGGGCTTCCCTCGCCCCTCGTGTGCTACTGCCAAGGCCTTGTTGGAGGCCGTACACCTGCCCACAGACCCCCGCCATGCTGTGCCATCTGCAGGCCCTGTTGCAGGCCGTAGGTACAGCTGCTGACAGACTCCCACCACATAGGCGCCTCTGCCCTGGGATTCTCATATCAGGCCAGATCCATGCCACAAGGGCTCGCTATCTACTTTCTCCATCAGTTCCATCTGATGCAGCCATCTTGTCTCCCGGTATGTCTCTCTTCTTTGTAAGATCCCTGCCCCCATGGTAGCCATGATGCTGCCCATGTGGCTATCTCACCCCCAATGCCCTCCTCATATGGGGGCCAGACGGGGAGGTGACCTCTTAATTTCCAACGTTATAGGGGTCACACTATCAAGGAAAACCTAGCCGTCTAAGGCCTACAAACTTTTATATTTAGACCTAAAGCTGCAGAGCAAAGCCATATTGGTCCGCTCTACATCTAGGAGCTATACTCACTCTCCATTCATAAAATCCTCAACATCTCAAATGATCACAAGATGAAACAGATTTTCATAGAGCCTCTATTTTGGTGTTTATAATGATTAGTGATAAAGGCCTTCAAGTTGAAAGACAATTAGGCTCTTTGGGATAGACTTGTCACCTTTTTGTAGGCAGTTCGGGGTTCTTAGAACGGCACCTCCACCAGCATCTCGATTGATAGTCAGATCATCCCTTTATTTATGTTCTTGCTCTTAGGTTGTCTATTCAAAGAGCCATCACAAACTTGAGACATGTATTGGGGCCTTTTTATTTCCACTATGGATGCAACCACACCATCCGCAGTAGAACCCTATCTGTGTTGTTAGCTCTTGTAGTCATGGATCTTGGAATGGACCGTTGGAGCAGCATTTCCTTCAAGATTTGCTTGTGGAACACGTGTGGAACATCTTCATGGTGGAGCACAACACCTATGCAATGCATGTGGAAAGTTGACGCATGTTGGTATGTTCATCAACAAAACAAAACGCTCAAACAAGTTTTCAAATGTCAAGGTGGTCTCACTAGGCATATCTTCATATGATAGTTTTTTAGATCTTGGCTAATGAGCCCTCCTTGTTTTACATTCAGCTTGATAATTGCCTCAAGGCCTTTCTATGTTGCCTCATTTTTGCATGCCATTTGATAGCACATAATCACAATATCACACCCTCTCTCTCTCTCTCTCTCTCTCTCTCTCTCTCTCTCTCATGCATGGCTAGCAAGCCCGCCCTTTTGCTTGATGATTATTGCCCCAAGGTCTATTCCAACTTGCCTCATTTTTGCATGCTGTTTGACCCTGGATAAACAACTTCGATGATAATTATTTAGGCCCACCATGGAATTGAGGCACTTATGAGTAGAGCCTGGAGGCACCCATGTAAAATCAAGGGTTTGGAATATCCTCTTGGCCAGTAAAGAAAGTGATGCAAATTTGGAGTTTGGGCAAGGACATTTCAAAGTGCCTTGGCTCCTAGAGTCCAAGTCGTTCTCATAACGAGAAAGAGGTAAGAAGCTTAGCGAGCCACCATGTCTGACCAACATTCAAACCTTGAAAGAGTCGCTCATGCTTTCACCAACAAAATACTATATTGGTGCAACAAGAATGTAGGCTTGTAACCCACTAGACCCATGAGTATGATTGAAACCATGTTGAAAGTCCTTGAGCACTAGGTAGGACCACTCAACTTTGTGATAGGCCTTCTCAAATGCCTTTGTAAACTTTTGGCCAAATTCGATAATGTGTGAAAAATGAAAATTATATGAAAGATGCTATAGTTTAAGATAGAATCTATCTATGCACATGGATAGTTTCGTTTTGCAGCTAGGTATTGAATTAGAATATTGTGAGCCATGCGAAGGAGTGTCTTATCATTCCTTTTAGGGACGAGGGTGATTAAACCATAGAGCAACTCGTAGGCTAAGGATTGTTAGTGTAGGCCCTTTGAAAAAGCCAGAAGTAAGGGAGGACCAGTTCTTAGAAGTGTTGAAGAATAATGAAGAATGCCCCACCGTTATTGGGTTAGTGTTGAATGATAGAGATTGCCTCATCAAGCTCATCCAAAAGCATGAGGAATTACAAGCATCTAAGGTATGAGCCGCAACATTTTTAGACCTCGAGGCTTGGAAGATGGCAAGAAATGACTTTAATGGCCCAATTGCCACTAGTATCTAATGGTTTCGCATGTAACTTTCTCTTATGGGAGTTAGTTCCATGATGCAAATTGGTTTGTAAGACCCTTTCGTCTTAACACATTCTTGAATTGGAGGGAACGTACATGGGTAGCTAAGGACCTCTTCTGTTGATGGTTGGCCCTGCCGCGATCATGGATGCTCAATCAAATAGGCTTCAAAGAAGACCATATTGAGCTTACTTGACATTGTAAAAGCATGTAAATATATTACAGATCTTATGTATATGAGAAACTGTGTACGGTTTTGCTGTGATCATGCTATTGAATTACAATGTTGTACAAATAATCCTTGACCATGAGGACTGGTCCTACGAGATCAATTAACATGCCTTGGAGTGCCGAAGGGGTTAGTCCATGGCATAGATGATTGCCAGCATGACAGCTTGGCACATTTGAGTGGGAGGTTATGGCTATGATGGGTGTCCTGAAGAGCAGGCCGGTAGCCTCCATTGTAGGAATATGTCCGGACTTTGTCTACACCGTATGCTCCATACGGGAGCAAGGGCAACTGGCTTATAGGACACTTGTCCATTGTGAATATCTTGGTAAGACCTGGCACACAGGCATTCTTTACATAAATCGAGGCATCCAGAGGTTATATAAGCCACTTATTTTCCTCCTATCAGCTGTGGCTGCTCCTGCTTGTAGTGAACCACCACAAGGGGCTGGCCCAAATACGCTCTTGTGGATAAAAGTAATGCCTTTTAAGCTTCATTGAGAACTACTTTTGTTGGCCCCCAAACATACATACATACATACATATGTCAATGCATGCATGTGCAAATGTGGGCAGCCACTATTCAAGCTCTAACAAAGTAACATTTCCTTCTGATTTTCATGTCTTCGATCGTAGAATTTTTACTTTCCTGCACTTATCGTTGTATTGAAGCTTGGAATTTCTTATTTTGGCAGTGCTGCTATTGATGCCGAAGTGCTCAGATATGTAGAAGAAGCATTTCCACGAGGAGATTGTGCAGTCTATGCTACATGTGGAAAAGATGTGGACGATGCACAAACATTTGAGCTGACAGTGGTCATTTCTTCAGCTAAAATTAGTCCTCAAAACTTCTGGTAGTCATGATATAATTCTGTTAGCCACATTCATTGATGTTGCAAATAGGTGCAAAGCTGTTATTGTTTTTTAAATTTGGGTAGTCATTCTCATATTCTGTAAGTCTAATGCTGAAAAGTTGTTTAAATTTCAGTAATGGACGGTGGCGTTCAGTCTGGGGGATTCAGTTTTACGGGGACATGCAGACAGTAGAGCTGAAAGGTCATATAAAAGTAGGTATGCTAGGCCTTTGTTTCACTTTTGCAATCAAGGCTACGTATACAGATTTACCCAGTCCTTGCTAAGTCTGCTGGGAGCTGCGAAGAGTGTGCCATGTTTAGTGTTCCTTGAATTTATTATCACAGCAAGTTGAAAGCTGTTGTACATAAAGGCTTAGCAGCAATCTCTTTCATGCCTGACATATTTTGGTCCAATTATGTTTTTGTATAATCTACCTGCAGTTTCCTCTAGTGTTATAGCGTGTATTTTTTCTTGGTACATCTTTTTGTGCTTAGTAACTTTGAGTAGTAACGACGTACTTAAACTTATTTGCACTGCATGTTTTGTCTTTGTCGCAACTCTATCTTCAAAGATGTATTTACTTTCAAACTGTCCAATCCTTTGCAAAGAAAACACAACTTTTGTTTGTTGCATTGCCTTGGAACATCATGTGTGGGAGTGTTCCCTCTGTAGCCCACACAAGCTGCTTTTTGCGAATTGGATTTTTTTGGATTGCGAATTGGATTTTTTTGGAGAGAGTATGATCATTGCAGAAACTCTGGTCATGAGCCTATTAAATTGGTCTCTCTCCTGCTGATTCTCTTTTTTGGGAGAGCATTTTGATTGTCCGTGGTCGTCCCTATGAAGCATTTTCAATATAAGAGCTTTTGCAGAAAACAGCTTGATGGGGCTATGTCTTCCTATCTTGTTTCTGGGTCTTATTATTATTTAATTAGTCAATGTGTTTACAATCTCAGCCAAGAAAAGAGCAAGTAGAGGGATGACTTGTTTAGAAGGAAGTATTGGAAAACACAATGGGTATTTTCCTTATGTACATCTGCATTTCTACATATACAGCCAAATTCTCGTGGAAATGAACAAGCATTGAGAGACAACACGAGATGAACACAGCATGCCGAGACATACGATATACAACTGCACAAAAAACCACTGGGTTGCTTTAAAAAAAAAGAGGGGGGGGGGGGGGGGGGAGGCTCACATCAAAAGGCAACCACACATAGGAAACATAAACATAGAAATTCCTTCCCATCCATCATTCCATGGTTTAAGGCAATGGACAATGGGCAAGTAAACATGATAGAAAGCTGCTCTATCATATCTGATCCCTCATGAATCATCATATAAATGAGAACTTGAGAATGGATGAACATGAGAGGCTATTGTAATGAAGGCCAAAGCTGGTCAAGTTAGTACTTGGGGGTGTTTGCAAGATAGATGTGTCAAAAAGGGGATAAGGAGGTACTATATAAGTACCCTCCCCTCATTTCCAATGGATGTTTTGATGTAACACCTTATCCTGATCTAGTCCCTTCTAGCTCCTCTCTCTCTCTCTCTCTCTCTCTCTCTCTCTCTCTCATCGTACACAGGACACCAGAGACAGAGGAGCATTTCATCTTCAGGTGTCTTGTGTACTATGAGATCCGAGGACGTTTCCACTGCCTCTTCAGAGATAGTTATGGGATTTTAGCCCATTTCCTCTCCTACCCAGACCAGCGGTGTTTGGCAAGTTTCATTCATGAGGCACTTAGGCATTGTGAGACGATACTCTGAGCACGGAGACAGGAGCAGACTTCTTCCTCGGTTGATCCCTCTCAAAGCTCTATCACGGAGTTCTTTGAGCTAGATCACATGGACCCCAACGAGACGAGGCCTCGACATGACCGTGACCCGAAACCCGTGACCCGACAGCTCAGACATAGGGTCGACACGTAGATCACACTTGGAGACATCCCCTCCTTGTTTAGAGTTGGAGCCCGACCGACGGGGGCCACAGTAGCCCTGGTTAGACGTAGAGCTACGACCAAGAGTGACCGTGGCACTGTTTGCCGTAGGGCTACAGCCAGGATACTCCAGCGGGCAACGTCCGATCACAAAGTTTCTACTGGGTGTTGGAAGCAATGGAAGCAAAAAAATGGAAGCACAAAGGAGAAAAACGAGATGTTGTAATGGGTTGCTGCAAAACTGAAGTGTGGAGGCTCAAGGGAGAGCCAACATAACAAAACCCTAGGGCTAACTGTCCTAACTGGACTAAGTGTCCTAACTGACCTAGATGGTACATAAACTAACTGTGCCAATAGTTCTAGCTGACTAATCATAGTATGGGCTGAAGTATCTTGGACATGGCTCAGGATACCTAAATATCTAGTGTCATGGTTGCACATGTTCGTCCCGTAGGGATATAGCAACCTATGACTGTACAGAGTACAACAAATCAAGTTACAAAAGTTACTAAGTTTAAAGCTTGCCGAAAAGCCTCAAACTTAGGTCAAGGTAGAGCCTTCGTAAAAAGATATGCCAATTTGTCTTCTGTGGGAATGTAAGACAACTCAATATCACCTGTTGATAATCGCTCTTTGACATAGTGATAGTGAACCTCAATGTGCTTTGTGTGAGCATGGAAAACTGGATTCCATGCAATAGCCAAAGCACTCTGACGTGAAGATGACGGTAGGAGCAGCCTAGCATGCACAAAGATCTGCAAGAAGCTTCCGAAGCCAAACACACTCCACTGTAGCTGTAAAAGCTGCTCTGTACTCAGCTTCACAGCTAAAAGTAGCAACTGTACTTTGCTTCTTGATAAACCAAGAAACACATGAAGTACCAAGCATAAAACAGCTGCCAATATGTGACACACGAGTGTCAGAACAACCAGCCCAATCACTATCAATGAATCCATGCATGACAAGTGAAGTATCAACCCCATAAAGAAGACCTAAATGTTGAGTGGCTTTAAGATATCTGAAAACACGCTTCACGGCATGCCAATGGTGCATAGATGGGCTGTGCATATATATGCTCAACTGTGAGACAACATACTGTAGATCAGGTCTCGTATGGCATAGGTAAATCAAACAACCAACTGCCTGCTGATAGAAAGTGACATCACATGTACCATTGCCATCCTCAGAAGAGAAGCGAAAACCAATCTCTAATGGTGTGGATATCTTGCAATCCTCAAACTGAAAATGCTGCAAAAGCTGTCCAATGTACTTGGATTGTGACATCAAAATGCCCCCCTCACCGCTAGCAAATTGGATGCTTAGATAGTAGTGCAGAAGACCAAGATCAAACATAGCAAATGTCTGCTGCAAATCAATTTTAAAATCTGCAAGTTGCTGAGCATGTGTCCCAGTCACAAGCATGTCATCCACATAAAGGACTAAAACCGGCAAATCTGTCCCACGCTTGCGGATGTAAAGGGTAGCCTCTGTAGGGCTGTTCTGAAAGCCAAGTGTGAGCAAATGAGTATGAATTCTCGAATACCAAGCCCGAGGTGCTTCAATCCATAGAGGGCCTTTTTCAAGAGGCATACCTTGCTTTAAGAACCTTCAACCTCAAAGCCAAGAGGTTGGGAAACATAGACCTCTTTCTGCAAATGCCCGTGAAGGAAAGCTGTCTTAATATCAAGCTGATGTATCTACCAATGAAAGTGGGTAGCAAAGGCAATTACAATACGAATAGTAGTGATCCTAGAAGTGGGAGCAAAAGTCTTCTTAAAGTCAATGCCATGTTGCTAAGCATAGCCCCTAGCAACAAGACAGGCTTTGTAACGGTCCACTGAACCATCAGCTTTTCGTTTGATTTTGTGAACCCACTTAGTTCCAATGGCATTCTTGCCATGAGGCAAATCACACAACTCCCAAGTGTTATTTTGATGGATAGAATCCAATTCAGCTTGCATGGCCTTCATCCAACAATCATTCTGAAAGGCATCTTGATGACATAAAGGCTCTTCATTGCATGCTGTAGCAACCAAAGCATAAGCAACAAAACTAGCATGCTCTTTCTGGACAGCTGCTCTCGTACGGGCTGGTAGAGGAGTATCTTGTTTGCCATCTTTTAATGTGTCAAAGAGCCAACGGGGTACCTTTTTGGGCTCTTGAATTTCTGCTCTTTCTTGGTCAAGAGCCCTGTGCAAATGATCCTGATCAATGATAGGCATATCAGGCTGAATTTCTGGCTGCACATGTGGCTGCAAATGACCAACAGATGGAGGAGGTACAACCTCAGATGGAACATCATCGCGAGCATCGGATGGAAACGAAGGCATCAAGCTGTCAAATATGTCGGGGGCAGCAACAGTGGGCTGTTTTTGACAGTCCAGCAAAGGCATAGTGGAAGATTCATTAAACACAACATCCCGACTGACAAAACACTTGCCTGTGCGGGGCTGACATAGCTTATAGCCCTTGCTCTCTGAACTATACCCAAGAAAAATGCACTTAACAGCTTTATCATCCAACTTAGTGTGTTTCTGTGAAGGCACATGAGCATAAGCTAAGCATCCAAAAGTCCTCATGTGGGAAATGCGAGGCTTACGACCCGTCCAAGCCTCAAAAGGTGTGATAGTCTCCAATGCCTTTGTAGGACATCTATTCAAGACGTAATTTGCACACATGACCGCATCCAACCACAACTTATTAGGCATATGTTTGCCTTTCAACATGCATCTGGCCATTTCCATCACTGATCTATTCTTCTCACCCCCCCTGTCTGTATTAAGGTGAGCAATGTGCAGCCCACTCTCATTCTCAACCAAGGCAATAAAGTGCTTGAAGCATGAAGAAACTTCAGATTTGGATTTCAATGCGAAAATCCAAGTGTACCTGGTGAAATCATCAATAAAAGTAACAAAATAGTAGAACCCCCCAAGAGCTGCAACCGTCATGGGTCCACAAACATCACTATGAACCAGATAAAGCTTGCGTGAAGCACCAACTCTCCCATCCTTGGGAAACGCAGCACGGTGCATCTTACCAAGCAAGCATGGTTCACAAACATGTTTGGTAGGCATATGCATTTTGGGAAGAACCACAACCATATCTTCCTTATATAACTTTACTAGGGCTCCAAAATTGAGGTGTCAAAACCTCTCATGCCACAAAGGAGTATCTGCTATGGTAGAATCAAGAGCAAAGGCATGTGCATCGACAAGTGCAGCATCATCATCTAAACATGTGTCATAAGCATCAAGTCTATAAAGACCTCTAGACAATGTGCCATTCAAGACCATGGTAAAGGCATGTGTAGCATCATACACTGCACACCTCACACCATCAAAAAGAACCTAAAAGCCACATGTAGCAATGGCTGAACTAGAAATGAGGTTCTTACGAATGCCTGGAACATAAAGCACATGCTCTAGAGTAACAATACCACTAGAGACAGAAGTAAGAGCAACTTGCCCAATACCTTTCACGGTATATGATGCATTATTGGCACATGTGACACTGCCCCCCTGAGATGTAAGCTCCAATGAGCTGAATAACTTCTTGCAGGAAGTGGTGTGCTTGCTAGCACCACTATCAAAGAACCAAGCATCACGAACATCTGAAACTACCATACAAGCATCATGAACATCAGGATTATAGTGACATGTAACCAAGAAGGCCCAATGCTGGTCTTGTGCAAATTTAGCGAACTCATGTCGATCTGCTACACTAGAAGAACCAGATACTGTAAGACCAGACTCTTTCTTTTTCTTTTCAGATGCTGTGCGCTTCCTGCATTCAGAAATATCACGCTCAGGTTTCTTGCAATAATTACATCTCTTCTTTGTGTTATCCCCTGAAGAAGAGGCACCATGTGAATGATCAGCAGGGGAATGAGAGGGTCTTCCAGCTAAAACCTTGCCTTTACCTTTGTGTTTGTGATGGGCAGCAAATGCTTGATCACTAGCCATAGAAGCATTGCGATTCACACGACTTTGCTCCTCCTGAAGAAGAAGAAGAATAACTAGCTGGTCAAATGAGAAATGATTGGCATCACCCCCTGCAACCAACGACAATGTAGTAGCAATGCCTTGATATGAATCAGGCAACCCATCAAGGGTATTAGAAACAAGTTGAGAATCAAGCATAATCTCATCAATGTTGGCTAACTGCTGTTTCAAATCCTTCACATTAGTGAGATAGGCATCCATGTTACCACCCTCATCAAGCTTCAAGTCTTTCAACTGCTTGCGGAAATAGGCAACCCTCGCCTCCTCATTCCGCACGTGATACAAAGATGCAAGCTGATCCCATGCTTGCTTAGCTGTCTTGCAAGACCGAATATTAGGGATAATAACCCGTTTCACTGAAAGAGCAATCAAGGCATGTGCTTTGGCATCACGACCATCCCACTGGATTTGCTCCTGTGAAGGAGGCAAAGCATCTGGAGCAGGAGGTGCATGTGTCATAGCAGTAGCATTAGACCCATCACCTGAAGAAGGAGAGGCTGTAGGTGTAGCACCAGAAGTAACAGTGCGTGTAGGCGTGGCCTCAGAATCTGAAACAATATGCCATAGATTCTTGGCAACCAAAACATGCCCCATCATGTATGACCACATGGGATAATTGGTGCCATCAAGCTTGTCATTAGCCCCAATCATTCCAAACAAATCATCTTTGCCACCAGAGCCTGCAACTGACTCTGCTGTCCCAAAGTGTACCTGTTGCAAGAAAAATCCCCAAAGGCAACACAAGGCCTTTCCCAAATGCAAATGAAGCATAAATTGGAAAGAACCAATGCAACAATGGCTTACCCAATGATGTAGCCTGAAAGGACAGCAGTGAACGGCTCTGAATGCGAGCAAATGAGGGTTGGAAATGAGAATTACATCAAAAGAAAGTGCTCCCACGAGGAGGAGAGCACTTAGAAATGGAGAGCAAGAGATCCAATGGAGGAGAACTCGCAGCCCGAGGCAAAGGGATGCCAAATGAGGAAGAATGGGCGCAAGGAGTGGACTCTAGATCACTTCAACACGCTCCAAAAGGCTCCAAACAGCTCCAAAATGCTGGCACGCACTCCAAAACAGCTCCAAAATGCTGAGAAATCCTCAAACTAGCTGGCACGCACCCCGCGAGAGCTAGAGATAGCTCCAAACCGTTGCAATAATCCCCGAACAGCCTGAAATGGAGTCCGTACAGAGCCGTACTGCAGTAAATGCTTCCATACAACAGCTTGACAGTCCCGAAAACAGCCGTATAGGTCACACATGTGGTCGAAATAGGTCCGTATTGACATTAAATGCTCCGTACTGCATTAAATGCAGTTCTAACAGTTCCTCACAGTCCGTACGGCTGTATTTTCTTCACACAAGTGAAGAAGATGCAGCAGGAAAATGCTCCGAATGTGCCTCCCTTCGCGGTAGCTGCTCCAAAATGCGATCTTTTCGCGTCAGAATCAGGTTTTTTTGCGATAGAAGTGCTTGGAGAGGCTTCAAACACTCACGGGTGTGTAGAAACCGGCAAAACCAGCAGGAATGAGGGCTCAAGAGGCTGCCAAACAGCTTGGGAAAGCTGCCAATGGCTGAGGGAATGGGTTCGCGACCTGCTTTGATACCACTGTGTTGGGGTAAAGGCACATTGCCAACCCTTCATTAAAGATAGGACACCTATGACTGTCTTAAGACAGTCATAGGGTAAACCTAATCCTAATAAAACAAATGAGTTTGTGGTGTGGCTCATTACTTCACACCCGCACACCTTGAGTCTTCTCTCTCTCTCACTCTCACTCTCTTGCTCTTCTTCCCCCTTTAGTCCCTTTAACTGGTATCAGAGCCACTATTCCCCTCCACTCCCTAGCCTACCCACCCCCTTCCGTACGGACGTACGTCGAGGGCCGTACTGTCAGCGCCGTACGGCCGTACGTCATCCGTACAGTCGTACGGTCGGGCTCGACTTCGAGCAGCGCCGACACTACAGGGCCCTTCAACGCGGCGCATTGGCGAAGGCGGGCTGCAGGGCGGCAGCGCATCGTGCAGGCAGGGCGAAGGCAGGGCAGCGGGCACGGGCTGTGGCGCGGGCGCGGGCTGTCTAGCAGCTGCGCACATCAGCAGGGCAGCGCCGCGTCACACCAGCAGCTGCACAGCAGCTCTTGGGTGCCGTACGGACTGCCGTACAGTCGTACGGACGCCTCCACCGTACTTGCAGGAAGCTACACCAGGGCAAGATTTTTCGAATTTTTTTTTTCCTTTTCTGGGATTCAGTACACTGCGCAGGTACAGGAAGTACAGCAGCAGATTTTTTTTGGGGAAGAAAAGAGGTGAAAGCGCATTCTGCTCTTCATTCCTCTTGATTCAGGGTCTTTTTCAGTTCACCAAACTGTGTTATCTTGACAGTACAGCAAGTACTTTCATTCATCTCGTGCTTGAGGTGAAGAGAATCACAGTGTGTGGTTGATTGCACAGCTATTTTGTTCTGGGAAGGTAATGCCTTGATTTTGCAAGAGGACATATGCTTTTACTGGGTTTGAATCTCAGTTTACAGGTGAGCAGATCATAGGGCTTTTGCCCGGAAGGTGATGCATTGTATGCCTTGAGGCAGTGTGGTGCCAGAGAGCACACATTTGTCTTGATTTCCGCAGTGTCGAGATGACATTTTCTTGCAGGTCACATTTCTTGTGCCACACTCAGAGAACTTCAGTTGAGCCACGCTTGGCCAGGGCGCATCGAGTTTACTCGGTCCCTAACTGTCCTTCGTTGACAGTGCTCAAAAGGTTCCTCATTGAGTGTTTGTACGTTGGGATCTGTGTATGTCATTTCTACACAGGGCAGTATATGCATTACACTGGTGGATGATTTTGTCAGAGAGATTTTCATATTGCATGCTACCTCAGTGTTGAGGTGTTCTCCACTTGATTCAGGTGTCAGATCAAGGGGCTTTTGCCCAGACTTTGTTTGATAGCACTTGGGTTACCGACAGAGATCTTCAGATGCATTTTCTCCCCTTGGTATAAGGGTGATTGCTTGGGATTTATCCGATTTTCTGTTGCAGGTTTTGTGACAGGCTGAAGTGTCATTTTTTTTTTGGGTGTTTGCCAAGTGGTTTATGCAATTTAACTCAGTGCAATACCTCATCTGAGGTGGGAGAAGTGATCAGTACAGTCAGTACAGCAGTGTTTACAGCAGTGTTTGTGCTTTGTCAGATGATTATGCACTGTTAAGCACTTGTTGAGCAGCTGCAGCAGTCTGAAATTACTGTTTTTATGCCTCTTTGAGCACGGTACAGTGTGTCAGAAGGTACAGTATTTGCAGGGTCATTTACTGTTTTGCTGCAGATTTTCCTGACAGTAAAAACAGCACCATTGAGAGTGCTTCTGGCTCTTGAATAGAGCAGGTTTTTTCTGAGAAGTCAGAATTTTTATTCAGTCCTTTTTACTTCCAGGGAGTCAGGTACTTTCCTTATCTGATATGGCATCAGGGGGAAGTGATTCTTCGATTCTGAACATAAAGAAACTGGAAGGAGCACACAACTATGCATTATGGGCAGAACAGTGCTTGAATGTACTTCTGTTAAAGAAGATTGCTAAGCCCATAAGGGTGAAGGGTGTCAAGCCATCTGACATGGCAGCTGATGACTGGGAAGAGCTTGATTTGTCTGCGAGGGCAGCTATCATGCTCACTATTTCAGACTCTCTTGTGTTCAATGTTCAGGCTGAAAAGACCTCTTATGGTCTATGGCAAAGACTAGAAGAATTGTATGCCCAAAAGAGCTCAGCCAGTAAGGTTTATTGGCTGAAGAAGCTGGTCGATCTTCGCATGAAGGAAGGTACAGCTATGACCTCACACTTGAGTGAGTTCAATGCCATTTTTACACAGCTGATTGCACAGGGGTTGAATCTTGATGAGGAGTTCAAGGCTACTTTCTTGTTGTGTACCCTCCCTGAGAGTTGGGACACTTTCAAGACCACCCTGTCTAATTCAAATGTCACTCTTATATATGCTGATGTAGAGAGCTCTCTCCTCATGGAGGAGATGAGCAGGAAGAATAATGCGGGCAGCAAATCTTCAAATGCTTTGCAGGTACAGGTTTGCAGGTACAGGATAGAGGCAGAACTCAGCAGAAGGGGAGATCTGCTAGTAAATCCAAATCCCGAAGTCAGTCCCGTGGTAAAAAGGATATTGAATGCTTTTATTGTGGCAAAAAGGGACATGTGAAGTCTAAGTGCTTCAAGTTCATACGGGATCAGAAAGCCAAGAAGGCTGAAACAAAGGATGCAGGAAATGCAAGCAAAGGCAAAGGCAAGGCCAAGGCAGATGATTTGGATGCAGTGAATGTTGCAGCAGAGGACAGTGACAGTGACATACATGATGTTTTATGCTCTTCTGCTGTAATAGCACATGCCTTGGTTATTGATGGTCACGACATGCACACCTGGCTCTTGGATTCAGGTGCCTCTTTTCATGTTACTCCTCATAGGGAGTGGTTTACTTCCTACACAGGTACTCATGGAGTTGTTCATCTTGGGAACAACTATGCATGTCAGATTGCAGGGATTGGCAGTATTCAGATAGTATTTCCTGATGGACGCATATTCATGCTTGATGGTGTCCGCCATGTGCCGCAAATCAAGAAAAATCTGATTAGCACTGGCTTATTGGATGACAGTGGTTACCACACCACATTTGGGGATTCCAAATGGGTGATTACTGATAGCCAGACTGTAGTGGCTGAGGGTTTTAAGAGTGATACCTTGTACCCTCTTTATGTTTCCAGTGTGGGTAATCATGTTGTTGCCATAACCGAGCTGCCAAAGGTTTCATTGTGGCATAGCCGGTTGGGACACATGTCTGTTAAAGGAATGCAAGAACTGTCACGTTTGGGTTATCTGCCGCCTCTTTCTTTTTCAGATTTGCCTACTTGTGATCATTGTATATTTGGCAAGCATTCTGGGACTCCTCATAAGAGGAGAACTCCCCAGAATAGAGCACCACTTGATCTAGTGCACACTGATTTGTGTGAGATGCCACAGTTATCACTAGGGGGTGCAAAATATTTTATTACTTTCATTGATGATGCCACACGCAAAGTGTGGGTCTATTTCTTGAAGCATAAGGGAGATGCCTTAGATGCTTTCAAGAAGTTTGTTGCTCAGGTTGAGAATCGGACAGGTCGTAGGCTGAAATGCCTCAAATCCGATAATGGGGGTGAGTATGTGTCACATGCTTTTGTGCAGTTTTGCCAAGCTAAGGGCATTAAACAGGAACTCACAGCCCCTCATAATGCATCTCAAAATGGTGCAAGTGAGCGGATGAATCGAACTATTCAGGAGAAGGTTCGATGTATGTTGTCTTATGCTGCATTACCCCATGGCTTTTGGGCAGAAGCCGTGCAAACAGCAGTTCACATTATTAACAGGTCGCCAAACAAGGCTTTGGAGTTGAAAGTGCCAGAGGAGGTGTGGTCTGGCAAGCCACCTTCATATAAGCACTTACGTGTATTTGGCTGCGAGTGCTTTGCTCATGTACGCAAAGAACTGCGCACCAAACTGGATCCAAAGTCTATCAGATGCATCTTTATGGGTTATTGTGACGAAGGTGAAATGGGGTACAGATTATGGGATCCCGTTAAACGGAAGATTATACGCAGCAATGATGTAATCTTTAAAGAGGATAGTGTACACAAGGAACCCGTGCAACCTGTGGAATACAGGAGGGTTATTTATGATGATGTTGGACAGCAAAGAATGCCCATTTATATGCAGCAGCAGCCTGCTGCAGATCACCCTGTTCAAGAGGGTATACAGGCTGAAAATCAGCCGGATAATTTTGCCAATGATGCACCACTGGATGTGCCAGCAGATGGGGTGTAGAACAGCCAGATATAGTGGTACAGCCACCTGTCATGCATGAAGAACAGGCTGGACAGCAGCCTAATCCGGAACATTTTGTTAGGAGGAGCACCCGTGCACAACGGCCTCCTGCCAGGTTTGTTCCAGGAGCCAATAATGTGGCTGATTTTATCATGCTGACAGATTGTGGTGAGCCTTCCAGCTTCAAGGAAGCTATGGGAAGAACAGAGAAAAAGAAGTGGGAGAAAGCCATGCAGTCAGAAATGGACTCCCTACTTCAGAATGATACATGGGACTTGGTGCAGTTACCTGCAGGCAGAAAGGTTTTGCCATGCAAGTGGGTTTACAAAGTCAAAGTGGATTCAAATGCTTTACCTAGGTATAAGGCCAGATTGGTTGCCAAGGGATTTAAGCAGGAGAAGGGCATTGACTTTGATGAGATCTTTTCCCCTGTAGTCAAGATGACTACTTTGAGAGCAGTGTTGGCTCTTGTTGCTCATGACGACATGGATTTATGTCAGATGGATGTGAAGACAGCCTTTCTTCATGGAGATCTCCATGATGAGATCTATATGAGTCAGCCAGAGGGATATGCTGTTAAAGGGAAAGAGCAGCTTGTGTGTAAGCTCAAGAGGAGCTTGTATGGACTCAAGCAGGCGCCAAGGGAATGGTACAAGAAGTTTGATGCCTTCATGCAGTCCCAAGGGTATCATCGGTGTGAGACCCCAAACGAGCTAAGGATGGCAGTTTGATGTTACTCATTCTATATGTGGATGACATGCTTATTGCCAGTAAATCTCAGCATGAGATTAGTGCTTTGAAGAAACAACTGCATAAGTCTTTTGACATGAAAGACTTGGGTGATGCAAATCATATTCTTGGCATGCGGATTACTCGTGACAGGTCCAAGGGACTTTTGTTTCTGTCACAAAAGGAGTATATTGACAAAGTACTGCAGAGGTTTAAAATGGAGGGGGGGAAGTCTATTAGTACCCCGTTGCCTCCCCATTTAAAACTCAGCAGTAAGGACAGCCCCAGATCAGATGATGATAAGGCTGAAATGGCCAAGGTTCCGTATGCATCTGCAGTTGGATCTTTGATGTATGCCATGGTTGCCACTCGTCCGGATATTGCTTTTGCGGTGGGAGTCATCAGCAGGTATATGGCAAATCCAGGCAAGCGGCACTGGGAAGCAGTGAAAGGTGTCTTGAGGTATCTCAAGGGTACCAAAGACTTGTGCATCTGCTATGGTAGGCAGGATGCATTGGTGCATGGTTTTACAGATTCAGACTATGCAGGGAATGCAGATAACCGGAAGTCTACTACCGGTTATATTTTCACATTTGCAGGAGGTGCTATATCATGGGTGTCTCGGTTGCAGAAATGCGTTGCACTGTCAACCACTGAAGCTGAATATGTTGCAGCCACTGAGGCCTGCAAGGAAGCAATATGGCTTACTCGGCTGGTGGGAGATTTGGGCATTACAGGAGATATGCCAGTTTTGCATTGTGATAGTCAGAGTGCTATCATGTTGGCAAAGAATCCGGTCTTTCATCAGAAGACCAAGCACATAGAAGTGAAATATCATTTCATCAGAGAGGTACTGGAAGACAAGCGACTTGAGCTTGTGAAGGTGCATACTGATGATAATCCTGCAAATTTGCTCACTAAGAGCTTGCCTACAGAGCGGTTTGCACATTGCCGCCACATCATGGGATTAGGATGAGACCATTCTTATTTTATGGTCTTGTATACAGTAACTGTATATTGCTGTAATTTTTATTCTTTTCTCCCCTTTTGGCACATTGGCCTTTAGGTGGGAGGTTGTTGGGGTAAAGGCACATTGCCAACCCTTCATTAAAGATAGGACACCTATGACTGTCTTAAGACAGTCATAGGGTAAACCTAATCCTAATAAAACAAATGAGTTTGTGGTGTGGCTCATTACTTCACACCCGCACACCTTGAGTCTTCTCTCTCTCTCACTCTCACTCTCTTGCTCTTCTTCCCCCTTCAGTCCCTTTACACTGTTGGGTGTTGGAAGCAATGGAAGCTCAAAAATGGAAGCACAAAGGAGAAAAACGAGACGCTGTAATAGATTGCTGCAAAACTGAAGTGTGGAGGCTCAAGGGAGAGCCAACGTAAAAAACCCTAGGGATAACTGCCCTAATTGGACTAAGTGTCCTAACCGACCTAGATGGTACATAAACTAATTGTACCAATAGTCGTAATTGACTATAACTAGGCCTACAAGGCACATACCAAGGTATAAGTGGCATCTATGGATAGCCCATGAGATGGCCTACAGTTTTTGCCACCATCAGAGCCTCACACACTGACGACCCCCTCCTAGGGCTGACACCCTCGCTCGCTTCCACTCAGAGAGTTGTTCCCTTATATGTGCCGTTGCTGTTATGGGCTGGGTGTTGATGGCCATTTAGTGGCTCTACCCATCAGTTCATTGTATCAGCTTCTTTTAGTCTCATAGATCCTTTTTGGTCTTCTGAAGACTTTATTATTCTTTCTTTCTTTCTTTCTTCCTTCTCTTGATTCTGCCATCTTCTGAAAATCTGCCATGCCATCCTTCACTTCATTGGTATTAGAGCTCTTTCTTGGTCCCTGTACCTCTTTCGCCCTCCCTATGCTCATTTCAGCCCAAGATTATCCTCCATACGATGTCTTCACACCACACTCAATTGCGTGGGTAGGCAAGGGCAACCATCACTTGACGTGACAATGTCAACGTGATAGAAATCCAATGATGGTTTGGGACTCGCATCGGCGTACTTGGCCATGTGGTGTCTTTTGGAGCGCTTACATGGTATGAGAGCAGGTTGGGCTGTGCAGCTGTCGCGTGGCCGTTGTGGCTTCAGATCTGTGCGGTTGTGTGCGCCTTAGGAAGTGGCAACCTGCGGCGGATTGTTTGGTAGATTAGGTGCTGTGCAGAGAGTTGTGATTTGCACAGTGCGCATTAAGTGCAACCTCGCCGTGGAGGGTTGTGATTGACAGCGTGATTTTTAGTGTGACAATGACGGCTGCTTGCATCGGTGGCTTTATCTGGTGGTGACAGCTTTGGTTTGTTGACCCTCGTGCAGTTTGTGGTGTCCTCCGGTTTGTTGGTTGGGCTGGCCTTTGGTTTGGCAATTCACCTTTCAAAGTGCTTAGCCCACGGGGGGTGTTGGAAATGGGCTAACCCCCTTGGGTGCCCCCTTGTGGCTTATGCGGATAATGAATTATGAAGAGCTCTTGGCGCGGCATGATAGGTGTACTGCAAGGGAGAAATCCCACAATACTATGTGCACTAGTGGTGGCCTTGCATATAAGGCCTAAAATCATATCCTTGGGTACCCTTTTGGGGTGTTGAGGAGGATACGTGGCTATGGGGCGATTTGGGACCCGCATGCGGGGTACTTGACCAAGTGGCTCCTTTTGGAGCGCTTACATACCCTCCCCTCACAGTCATATGGCCCCTATGTCCTCCTCATACAATGCCTTCTTCAACTTGCATACCTTGGAAGCGGAACCTAGAACTTGAAAGCCCGGTGGTTGCTCCACATATACCAGGGTCCCGTTCAAGAATGCTGATTTTAGATCCATCAGGATTAGCAGCCATCTCTGATGGGCAGCCAAGGCTATAATAGTCCGAATGGTCAGCATTCGAGATGTAGGAGCAAATGTCTCAGCAAAGTCGAGACCCTCCGACAGAGCGTACCCTTTTACCACCAGCCTAGCTTTGTACTTGTCCAAGCTTCCATCAAACTTGAACTTGAGTTTATACACCCAGCTTGGTACCAATAACCTTTGCCTTGAAAGGTTTGTCCACCAAATCAGAGGTGTCATTCTTTAGAATAGCATTCATCTTTGCCTTCGTGGCAGCTTGCCACTTTGGAGTATCCTTTGCCTCCTCAAAGGATCTAGGCTCGTCGATCTGAGCTACCAGCGTGTAGTGTCCTCGTGGTGCGTTGGGATCTGTGTGGCCCGGAATTGGTCCTAGGTATGTCTGTCACCCGAGAATCTTACAAGGTCTGCAGGTACCACTAGACAACTTCTTATCTGTAGATGGTGTCTTTGGACGTGGCTGTGGTGTGTCTTGCTCTGCATCTAACTCCTAAGACTCTTCAGCTTTCTCCACCTCTGTGATGGTCAATTTGGGTGCTGATGAGGGTGAAACTAAAATTTGCCGAGTCTCCTCCTCCGGCTGAGACTCTGTCTCTTCAAAGACCACGTCCTTGCTAATGAGGATCTTCTTTGTTGCCAGATTGAAGAGACAATTTGCCTTCGACTCTTCACTATACCCGATGAAAATACACTTCTTGCTCTTGGAATTCAGCTTTGTTCTATCGTCCTTGTGCACATGTACGAAAGCGTTAGAACCAAAAACGCATAAATGCGAGATGGTCGGCTTCTCACCATATTATGCTTCATATGGGGTCTTGTCTTCAACGGCTGTCGTCTTGGTTTTGTTGAGGATGTGAACGGTTGTGTTCAGGGCTTCAACCCTTGAGAGGGACGTCCCCCTATGATCATTGTAAGGACCTAGGTTTCTTTTTCCTCCCACACTTTGAGCTCATCTGCATCCACATGATAGTGATCTTCCCTGTCTTATCCTTGACTTCAGCAGGTTTCGGATCCACCCGCGTCGTGATCTTCCACAATTTTGGAGCCACTAGATGGCTCACTTTCCAAATGGGTTAATTTGTCCCATCCAACTTCCTTGACTCTTCGAAGTTAGGGATGAAGGAAGAGGGAGTAGAAGAGGAGGAAGGGAAGCAGTGGCTGTTAGAATTATTGTTATATTCTAGGTAGTGGCCAATGTAATGTAATAAGTAGGTTAGGGGCGCTTTTCCCTCATTGAGTTTTTTCCCCCTAACCACAGTCCAATCCCTAACTACGGTTAGTGGATAGGATAAGGGTTTTGTCAGACAAAACCCCACACTTTTTCTTGTACTACTTACTCTCATCTATTCAGACGTTCTGCACTGTCTTGCTCTCTCCCTTGCATTCCCATTTTCTCACATTTGGTATTAGAGCAGGTTCTTCCTGCCCGTGCTTTAACTGCTCCATTGCCCGCAAGCTCGACCTCTAGCTGCCGCTCTTGCCCGTCCGTAAGACTGTACGGATTTATGTCCGTACTTTAGTGACGCTGTCCGTACATCTGCAGCTCCCGCATTCCGTACCAATTCCAGCACGTTATTCTGTACAAGCACCTTTGCTGCATCGTCCGTACAACCAGCGCCGTACAGCCCAGCAGCTCCACGCCTCTGCATCTGCGCTGTTGTTCCGTACCAGCAAACAGTTCGTACGTTGCGTGTACGGGCAGCCTTGCAGCAGTCGTCGTCCGTACAAGCAGGTCACGTTGACCATACAAGTGCACCTGCAGGCATCCGTACATTCGTGCTGTGTGGTACTTGCTTGCCGTGAGCTGTCCGTACAGCCGTACAGTCCGTACTGTACAGACTGTTGCAGGGTACTCTGGCAGGGTGGTTGTTTACAGGGTCTCCTTGCTTGGTCCATTTGCAGGCAATTTTTTGTGCACTGTACCATTGTTTGGCTAAAGATTTGAAGCAGATCTTTGTGTGCTTTGCAGGCCACATTTTGTGAAATTGGGCATTTTGTCAGTTTGGGGCCTTTTCGTGAATTTGCCCCAATTTTTGCTCAATCTCATCGTAAAATTTGGGGCTTTTGGTTTTGCACTGCAATTTATTGCATATTTGGGGCTTTCAGTTAATTTGCCCTCTTTTGGATGCAATTTCCCTGAAGAAATTGGGGCATTTGCATTTTGATGCAATTTGGCAATTGAAAGATCATTTGGGAGATTTGCAAGCAGTTTTGGACTCAGTGTGAGTCAAATTGCAGACATTTGCCACGTTTTGCAGATACACTTTGCAGATTTTAGGGCATTTGCAGAGCATTGTGGTGCATTTCAAGCCTGTGATAGGCTGTAACAGCAATTGTAACTGTGGGAGAATTTTTGGCAGACTTTGGTTGTGTATTTTACATCCCAGGGAGGGATTTTTGGGCATTTGCAGAGCATTGTGGTGCATTTCAAGCTTGTGATAGGCTGTGACAGCAATTGTCACCGTGGGAGAATTTTTGGTAGACTTTGGTTGTGCATTTTTACGTCTCAGAAGGGATTTTACTTGTCTAGTTTGCTGCATTTTTGAGTCTTCATGCAGAAATGGCTCAGAACAACCCCAATGAGGTGTTTGGATTCCTCACACAGGTGGATAAGTTGGATGGGACCAACTACTCCTTGTGGAGTTTTATGGTTCGCAACATCTTGGTTTGTCCCAATGAGGTGTTTGGATTCCTCACACAGGTGGAGAAGTTGGATGGGACCAACTACTCCTTGTGGAGTTTTATGGTTCGCAACATCTTGGTTGGTAGACATCTCTGGAATTATGTCAATGGAGATGATGCAAGGTCAGAATCTGTGGCTACACCTGTCACTCCTACAGCTGGAGGCAGAGGGGGTCAAAATGCAGTACAAGTGATTGGAGTAGCAACATCTACTCCAGTGGCTCCCACAACAGAGCTGAAAAGATGGGATTCTAGGGATGCACAAGCTCTTTCTGTTATTTCTCTTTCTGTCAAGAGGTTCATTATTCCTCACATTCGGTCATGCAAGACCTCGAAGGCAGCTTGGGAGATTTTAGAGAGCATGTTTGCAGTAAGAAATGATGCTAGAGTTTCCTTCCTGAAGAGAGAGCTATCTCATACACATATAGATGAGGGAGATTCCATGAATGCTCACCTTACAAAACTTCAAGATTTGAGGGAATAGTTGTTGAATATAGATGAAGTTATTCCGGATTCAGAGATGATTACCACCACTACGAATTCTCTTCCTGAAACTTATCTGGGTTTCCACACCGCGCTGAATTTGTCATTGAGGGGTGGCAGCAATTCTCTCTCGTTTCACGAGCATGGTTGTTAAGACACTCGTGTCTTATGGTAAGACACTTAAGACACTTAAGACACGTGTCTTACCTTAAGACACGCTCTAAATTTTTTTATAAATTTTAAAAAACCTTACGTTTTGGAACCTTAGACTTTGCAAATGCAAAGTAGCATTTTCGTTTCGCCGTACATGCCGTCCGTACCCGTACGCTCTTTCGCCTCTCCCGCACAGCTGCTGACGATTTGCCGTACACACTTGACGTACCCCGTACAGACTCGACGTACCCGCCGTACGTTGTACGAATCCGCCGTACACTGTACGGACCCGCCGTACACTGTACGGATTTATCGTACGTTTGATTTTTGGCACCTTCTACAGCCTGCTGGTTTGGGTGACGAGCATCAACGTTGGAGCTTAGCCTGCCTTCAGGTTCACGTTGTGCATCGTTTGCTTCAGCCTTCTTTTATCTCGTTATATAGTGCTGTTTTTGAAGGCCTTGAAGGCTCCACTCTGCATCTTGCTTTCTCCTTTCCCAAAAAATTGGGGCAATTATGGGCTGATTCCTGAAAGCCCTAAGAAAGTTGGCCCCCTTCTGGGCTTGTTTCATATAAGAGCCTGCTAGTATATAACAGTAAATTTAAAGCGGGCAAAGTATGGGCTGAAAGCCCTAATTAATTTGGCCTCCTTAGGGCTGCATAGCACCATACTAGCATTGCTTATGCCTTATGCATGAGACTTGTTACTGCTTAATGCTTGAGCCTTGAAGCTTCTATTGCAGCTTATTTGGCATGTGCATTTCTCAACACAATTAGTCTATAGATTGCAGTTTACTTGCTTGTTCTACTTCTCCCAAAATTTATATTGAATTATGCTCGTGTGCATGCCAACATGACAGGTCGCAGGTCATAGCAGCAGAGAATTACAGCATAGCAACAGAGAATTACAGCATAGCAGCAGAGATTTACCATGCCTAAACCTCCAAATCCACTTTGGGGGCTATGATTAACCCCGCTGTGGCAACGGGGTCAGGAAACAAAGAGTGGAAGTGCAATTATTGTGGCGAGCCTTTTGTGAGCTCAGCGACACGTCTTATTCTCCATGTGTCTGGACTTGGTGGTAGGGGAATTGGTGGATGTACTTCTGTTCCTTTTGAGATTGCGCAGAAAGTTACCAGAGATCATCCAAAACTTTGTGGTGGACCTAGTACCATGCCTGCTGCCTTGCAAGATGAGGATTTGTTGGGGCCCGAGTCTCACACTATCAACCTTGATGATGCTATGGATAGTTACTCTAGTGCTATTGGTTCCTCTCATGCAGAGAAGAGGGCTAGGAAAGAGGGCATTGCTTTTGCTACATCCTCACCACCATCCACCACGATGGCTACTTCGAAAAAGAACCAGGGGACTTTATCAGGTGCATTGTCCACACAGTCTTGGCAAAAAGAGCGGCAGCGTTTGGCAGATATTGAAATTGGGAGGACTGTGATTGAATGCAATTTTGCTTTCAATGTCCTACAAACACCACAGTGGAAGAGGATGATCAAGGCAGTGGTAGCTGTGGGAGCTACAAATACATGGACAGGTGTGACATATGGTGCGATGAGGACATCTGTGTTGGAGGAGGAGATAGGCAGAATTAACAAAGCTCTTGATCCTATCAAGGAGGGATGGAAGAAATTTGGTTGCAGCATTCTGTCTGATGGTTGGAGTGATGTTAGGAGGAGGGGCATCATTAATATATTGGTATCCTCATGCCTTGGTACCTATTTTTTGAAAGCTGTTGATACAGGTCGAGGAGGTGCTAGCACTACAGGTGAAGTCATTTTTCAGCATATCCGAGCAGCTATCATCGAGATAGGGCCTGAGAATGTGGTCCAAGTTGTTACAGACAATGCAAGTAATTGTGTGAGGATGGGAGAGCTTGTGGAGGCAGAGTTTCCTTCCATTGTATGGACTCCTTGTGCTTCACATTGCCTAGACCTTCTCATGGAGGACATCGGTCGGCTCCCTTGGATTGCTAGTGTGATGCAGATTGCTAGTACCATTGCAGCCTTCTTTAAGAAGAAGCCCAAGGCCTTGGCCATATTCAGGGAGCATAGCAACTTGGAAATTGTCCGGCCATCGAAGACACGCTTTGCATACATGCACATTGTTTTGGAGCGCCTTCTTGCAGTGCATGCAGCTCTTCGACAGACAGTGGTGTCTCGGATGTGGTTAGAGTGGCCTGACTCTACCAGGTCAGAGAGCATGACAGTACAGAGGATGTGCTTGGATCACTCACTTTGGACTGACATGGAGTCCATAGTGAAAGCTCTCCATCCTTTATTCGCTGTCTTGCGGGTGACTGATATGGAGGGAAGTACTCTTGGCTTGGTCCATCATTTCATGGAGCAGTTGCGTGTTTCGCTGAGTACATGTAACTCCCTCGCACCTGAGAGGTAAGGTTGGTATATGTCCATTATATTAATAAGTAATGAATCATCACTTATCATAAATCCATTATCAGTGTTTATTATAATTTACAAATTATGTTGATATGTAGATTGGAAGAAATAAGGTCTCTAGTGGATACGAGATGGCAGTTCATGTGTAGGCCCATCCATGGGCTTGCAACACTTTTGCATCCACTGTTTAAGTCAGCTGATTTATTCAATAAGCCAGAGTTATTGGCGGATAGAGATGCCTACATAGGGAGGGTTTTTTCAGAGGATGAGCAATTGGAGCTGGACTTGGAGCTTTCTCAGTATCAGAATAGTGTGGGTGTTTCCTTCTCTAGACCCACGTCTAGAAGGAAAGAGATTTGTGTGAAGCCAATTGAGTGGTGGGAGACATATGGCTACTCCACTCCTCGAGTGCGGAAGTTGGCTCTCCGGATTTTATCTCAGGTGAGAGCTGAGACATATATCTTTGAAGTTTGGCATTTGCTATTCCTGGTTAGGTAAACTGTAAATGTAGATGATGATTGATCTTGATTCTCACTCCTTTAATCTCGATTTGTAAATGCCAATCGGGATTTGGAACCAAAAGGAATGTGCAGCAGGAGCATGTGAGAGGAACTGGAGCTCCTACTCTTTGATCCATACGAAAATAAGGAACAAGTTAAGCACAAGGCAACTCGAGCGCTTAGTATACTGCCGTGCAAACTTGAGGCTTATAAGAAAGCTTAAAAACTTGGCAGGTCCAATGGAGGTAACATTGGTAGCTTGAGTCTATTGTAACATGTTCACAGTTCTATCATCTATGATTTTGATTCTAAATATATCTAGGAAATTGAAATCATAACAATGAACATTGAACATAATAACATATGCTTCTAAATGTTGTTGCAGGTGGATCCTACAAGCATTGACATAACCAAGTTGCCTGCTTATGCTAGAGTTGAAGCTGATGAGGAGGAGATATATGCAAAGCTACATAGAGAGCTAGAGACCATAGATAGACGAGTCACTCGTTCACGTCGTAGATCAGCATCATCAGCCATTGCTATTCCAGCACAGAGGGACACATCAGAGGGCAGAGGCAGAGGCAGAGGCAGAGTCAAAGGCAGGAGTGGTGGAAGAGGAGCACGAGGTCGTGGTTGTGCCATCTGACGTGGCCATGGCAAAGCCGTGGCTATGGCCAGTACCTCGTCAGATACACCTATGCGGTCTGCCTTGGACGAGGAGGAGGGGGAGGAGGAGGAGGAGGATGAGGTGCCTGAGGAGCCACAGTATGATAGTGAGGGTAACACTATCACTGATGGTGACTTTGGATCCAGCAGTGGCAGTGACCTAGCAGATTCAGACTAGGATGAGTCTTGAGAGACTTGACTGTTGAGATTCAAAAGTTTCCCATTCAGTCATATGTATGAGGATTCAGATTTCATTCATGTCACATGTGACTACTAGATTGTTGGCATTGGCCGAGTTATTTATGAGATATGTTTAAACTTTATTGATCTATGATGATTGATTGTCAGTCTATCATCTATGTAGCCCTCTAGGCTCTTTTTAAGTTGTAATTTGGAATTTTGAATGTCAAATTGTTGGTTTGCACTTTAAACCTTAAAGTTGTGAGTCATGACTTGCAAGCCCATGAGTCTTGAGTCTTAACTTTTAACTTTTAAGTCTCGAGTCTTGGCATTTAACTTTTAAGTCTTAATTGACAAGTGAGAAGTCTTCACTCTTAACTTGTACTTCTAAAATGTTAAAACTTAAAACTAGCAGCTAGTCATGCTACCAAGTTGTACTTATACATACTTATATTTTTTAATTTAATATTTATTTAATATTATCATAACTAGAAAACGTGTCTTACGTGTCTTATCTTTAAGACACTTTAGACACTCGTGTCTAAAGCGTGTCTAACGTGTCGTGTCTTAACGTGTCTTACAACTATGTTCAAGAGTTGGTAGCACTTTTGTTGCAAGAAGAGCAGACAAGAAGAAATATGGCAACACAGGCTGGCGAGCATGCCATGCTTTCTAAGTTCAAGCCCAAAGGAAAAGGGCAGCAAAAGCAACATGCCAATCAGCCCACACATCAGCATAAAGCTGATTCAAGATAGCCCTCTTATAAGGCAAAAGGTGATGCAGATAAGCCTAAGAGGAAGGGCATTTGTCACTACTGCAAGAAGCCAGATCATTACATTGGTGAATGCAAGAAGTGCATAGCTAAGGAAAAGAAAGGGATTCATGTATGGTTGTCTCAGATGCATCAGCTCCTAATGCACATGATGGAGGGGATGTTACAGCCAACTTTGTGGAAGAGCACTATGCCTTTTTATCTTGCATTTTAAAATTTTCAGTGGATAGTCCAGATACTACAACCACTCTTGAGGATGACCCGTATGCTTTCTTGACTTGTAGTTATGACCCTTCAAAGGATGCATGCTCGTTCAGTGTCAATGAGACACTGAACACTTGGTACTTTGATAGTGGTGCTTCTAAGCACATCACTTCTAAGAAGAGCCTTTTTGCATCTCTGCATGCACCACCTACTAAAAAGAAGGTGACACGTGCAAACAATTCTTCTTATTCAGTGTGTGGAGTGGGAGGCATCATACTCACGTCCACGGATGGCACATATTTCATAATTACAGATGTTATTTATGTGCCAGGTATAAAGAAGAATTTGCTTTCAGTGTCCCCTCTCAATAGAGGAGTAGAGGAGGATTTCAGGTCATATTTGATGATGCTAAGTGTGCAGCCTGAGACAAAGAGAATGACTATGCTTTGGTGTTGTCTAGCACTTTGTATCGGTCTTTTTCATCTTGACATTTTGAGAAGATCCGATCTTACACTTTCAGTGAGTACTCCCACTGCTGCGATGCAGAATGCGGAGTTATGGCATGCAGCAACCTCCTCGTGATCCACATGCCCTGATTCAGCCACATGTTGCTTTTGTACCTCCACAGGGTGTGGATGAAGTTGTAAGGCAAGAGATTCAAGGGATATATGCAGCCAAAACAGTTTCGAATTGGTTGCTATAGACTCTTAGGGAGAGTAGGCTTGAGGCACCTTTGCTTGGCAGGACTCGTAGCGCAGTAAGGCACGCAGGGGGGGCTCTTTCTGTTGAGACAACCTATGTAGGTACTCTTCTTAATGAAGAAGAACTTGACTCTTTTAAAGAAGCCAAGGATAATGTGCATTGGATGCATGCCATGCACAATGAATTGTAGTCCATTGAGAAAAATCAGACTTGGCATGTTGTGGATTTGCCACCAGGAAAGCATGCAATTGGTACCAAATGGGTTTTCAAAGTGAAAAGGAAGCCAGATGGGTCCATTGATAGGTACAAGGAACGGCTAGTTGCCAAAGGATATGCACAGAAGAAGGGCATAGATTTTGAGGAGACATTTGCTCCCACATCCCAGATGACCACCAGAAGGTCAGTTATTGCCATTGCTGCAAATTTTGTTTGGAATGTCCTTCAGTTGGACATAAAAACAGCTTTCCTTAATGGGGACTTGCAGGAAGAGGTATATGTCAAACAATCTCTTGGATTTGAACTTTTTGGCAATGCACTTCAAGTTTGCAAGCTCAATAAAGCTTTATATGGGCTGAAACAAGCCCCACTTGCATGGTATGCCAAGATTGATGCATTCTTAGCAAGTAAGGGGTTACATAATAGTCCCACAGAAAGTACCCTCTACATCAAGAAGGATGGGGGGGGTATTTTGGTCATTGTTCTTTATGTAGATGACATGCTGCTCACAGGGTCAAATGAGGAAACAATTGCAGATTTCAAAGCTGAGTAGTTGAATTTGACATGACAGATTTGGGCATGTTAAATTTCTATTTGGGGATCCACTTCATACAAAACAAGCGTGGCATCGTTATGTTTCAATCCAAGTATGTGCAAAAGCTCTTGGATAGGTTCAACATGCATGATTGTAAGCCTATAGCCACTCCAATGGGGCCGGGGCTGAAACTTACTATGTATGATGCAGGTGAATCAATGGATGTCACTTTACAGCGATGCTGTTGGATGTCTCATCTATTTGTGCAATACAAGGCCGGATATTCAGTATGCGCTATCTCAGGTGAGTGGGTATATGCAGCCCAAAGACTACACATTGGCAGGCTATAAAACGCATCTTCCGTTATTTGCAAGGCACAAAGTCTTATGGCTTGATGTTTCCCAAGGGGGGTGACTTGCAGATGCATGCTTACAGTGATTCAGATTGGGATGAAGACTATGATACCAAGCAGTCCACTAGTGGTAATTGTTTCTTTTTGGGCAAAGCTTGCATTTCTTGGCTGAGCAAGAAGCAATCTATAGTGGCTACTTCCTCATGTGAAGCTGAGTACAGGGCAGCTTTCACAGCGACGATTGAATGTGTTTGGCTACGTCGTCTGTTTGCTGATCTTCATCTCTTATTGGAGGGTCCTTCTTTAATTCTCACTGATAGTTAGAGTGCTATAGCAGTGGCAAAGAATCCTGTGTTTCATGCTCGCATGAAGCACATTGAGGTCCATTATCATTATGTCAGAGAGAAGTTGCATGCAGGGGAGATCAATATGATCTATGTGTCAACACATGAGAATGTTGTAGACATCTTCACCAAAGCACTTCCACGTGAGAAGTTTGAGGCATTTCGCAGTGCCCTAAACTTATCTTCTTTTGGTGATTGATCACTACCTTGTACACCACAGTGGCACTGCAGGGGGTGTTAGAATTATTGTTATATTCTAGGCTGTGGCCAATGTAATGTAATAAGTAGGTATCATTGGTGCTCCTGCGAGCCTCCCCCTCCCCTCCCGTACCTCTACCTCCCCTAGCCCCTCCTCCTCCTCGCCTCGACCTCTCCCGCCCCTACCTCTCCGCCCTCACCTCCCCTCACCCGCCGTTGCCGCCGCGCCCTCTCTCGCAACCCCCGCCTCACCTCCGCCTCACCCCCTGTCCTCCGACCTCACCCCCTCGCACCTCCGCTCACCCCCTCGCACCTCCGCCTCACCCCCTCACCGCTGCCTCTCCGCCCTCACCCCTTGCACCTCGTCTCACCCCCGCCTCACTCCGCCCCCCCTCGCTACGCCCACCCCCTTCGCCGCTCCGTCCCATCCCCCCCTCACCCCTTCGCTCCACCCCGCCCCGCCGCCACTCCGCTCCCCCCCGCCTCCCGTTTCGCCCACCCCGCCCCCGTCCCCTCCCGTCCCTCCGCCCTTCCGCTCCACCCCTGCCTTCCCATCCCGCCCTCCGCCCTCCGCCCTCGTCCCCCCCCGCCGCTTCGCTCCACCCTGTCCCTTCCGCCCCACCCTTTCACCCCGTCCCGCTTCCGTCCTCCCGCCTCGCTCCGCCTCTCCCCCGCTCCTGTTCTCGCCTCCTCACCTCACCCGCTCTCCGTCCCCACTCCTCCACCCTGCGCCACCTCCGCTTCCTGTCCTCCCAAATGGATGTCACTTTACAGCGATGCTGTTGGATGTCTCATCTATTTGTGCAATACAAGGCCGGATATTCAGTATGCGCTATCTCAGGTGAGTGGGTATATGCAGCCCAAAGACTACACATTGGCAGGCTATAAAACGCATCTTCCGTTATTTGCAAGGCACAAAGTCTTATGGCTTGATGTTTCCCAAGGGGGGTGACTTGCAGATGCATGCTTACAGTGATTCAGATTGGGATGAAGACTATGATACCAAGCAGTCCACTAGTGGTAATTGTTTCTTTTTGGGCAAAGCTTGCATTTCTTGGCTGAGCAAGAAGCAATCTATAGTGGCTACTTCCTCATGTGAAGCTGAGTACAGGGCAGCTTTCACAGCGACGATTGAATGTGTTTGGCTACGTCGTCTGTTTGCTGATCTTCATCTCTTATTGGAGGGTCCTTCTTTAATTCTCACTGATAGTTAGAGTGCTATAGCAGTGGCAAAGAATCCTGTGTTTCATGCTCGCATGAAGCACATTGAGGTCCATTATCATTATGTCAGAGAGAAGTTGCATGCAGGGGAGATCAATATGATCTATGTGTCAACACATGAGAATGTTGTAGACATCTTCACCAAAGCACTTCCACGTGAGAAGTTTGAGGCATTTTGCAGTGCCCTAAACTTATCTTCTTTTGGTGATTGATCACTACCTTGTACACCACATTGGCACTGCAGGGGGTGTTAGAATTATTGTTATATTCTAGGCTGTGGCCAATGTAATGTAATAAGTAGGTATCATTGGTGCTCCTGCGAGCCTCCCCCTCCCCTCCCGTACCTCTACCTCCCCTAGCCCCTCCTCCTCCTCGCCTCGACCTCTCCCGCCCCTACCTCTCCGCCCTCACCTCCCCTCACCCGCCGTTGCCGCCGCGCCCTCTCTCGCAACCCCCGCCGCACCTCCGCCTCACCCCCTGTCCTCCGACCTCACCCCCTCGCACCTCCGCTCACCCCCTCGCACCTCCGCCTCACCCCCTCACCGCTGCCTCTCCGCCCTCACCCCTTGCACCTCGTCTCACCCCCGCCTCACTCCGCCCCCCCTCGCTACGCCCACCCCCTTCGCCGCTCCGTCCCATCCCCCCCTCACCCCTTCGCTCCACCCCGCCCCGCCGCCACTCCGCTCCCCCCCGCCTCCCGTTTCGCCCACCCCGCCCCTCGCCTTACCGCCCCCGTCCCCTCCCGTCCCTCCGCCCTTCCGCTCCACCCCTGCCTTCCCATCCCGCCCTCCGCCCTCGCCCCCCCCGCCGCTTCGCTCCACCCTGTCCCTTCCGCCCCACCCTTTCACCCCGCCCCGCTTCCGTCCTCCCGCCTCGCTCCGCCTCTCCCCCGCTCCCGTTCTCGCCTCCTCACCTCACCCGCTCTCCGTCCCCACTCCTCCACCCTGCGCCACCTCCGCTTCCTGTCCTCCCACCCCGCTTCCTCCGCCCTCCGCCCTCCATCTTTCCCGTTTTTCGCCTCCGCATCCGTCTTCCGCACACCCAGGCTCCACCCTCCCGCATCTATCCCCCCCTTTTTTCTGGGTGGGAGCCTCTTCCTCATCAGTAGCCTCGCAGTTTGTCTTGGCGGTATGGCGGCTCCCTGCCCGGAACCAGAGGCCCAGTCGGACCCTCCCTCTCCAGATGCCTACCGCGTCATCCTGACAGAGCAACAATCATCTCGGGTTCAGGAGGTTGCCAATGACTTTGCCCTTACCTCTGTTTATGGCAGAGTCATTGGACATTCCCCCTCCAGATCAGCCATCAGAGACTGGCTCCAGTCCACTCTCATGCTAGAGGATGGCCATATTGAGGAGGTGGCCCTTATGGGAAGGGGCATCTTCTGGCTCAAACTGTCCAATGCGAAAGCTGCGAGCAACCTGATTGCTTGCTCCTCCACGTCAGTGGATGGAAAGATTATCATGATAGTCCCGTGGTACCGTGGATTCAGCGCAGCGGATTTTGATGTTCGGTTCCGTATACCTCGCCATCCAGTGACGCTAGTTTTTCCAGGTCTTGCTGCTGAGCTGCGGCCGATTGTCAGGGACCTGGGCTCCCACTTTGGTTGGGTTATGCACGATACTTTCGCCGATGCGGTGACTACGGCAGGAGCCCCCCGAGTCCGTGTGGTTGTGGCGGATCCTGCGACTCTCCCTGCAGTGATCGAGATCGTGACAGATGCCGGCAGCATCACCCAGAGCATGGTAGTCACCGGACAGCCAGGACAGTGTCTGAGGTGTCACGGCTTTGGGCACCTGGCGGCTGTTTGTCCACGCTTCGCCAGCTCTTCTCGGCCTCCCCTGCCCCCTCCCTCTCCGCCCCCTCCCCCCCTCCGGGCAGCCACGCCAGGAGCAGAGGCAGCCGGACTCCGGACCAGAGTTAGCTGGCGGCTGGACTGAGGTTAGAAGGAAAAGAGGAAAGAACAAGAAGATTTCTGATAAAGGCAAGGAGGCAGAGGTTACCCAACCTGCAGCAGCACCTCAGAGACCTGACAGGCAGCCGCCCCAGGGACCTGGGAGAGCATCTTCTTCGACGGTAGCCCGCCCTTCACAGCCTCAGATCCCCCTCTCTTCCGCTTCCCAGCCTCTTCCCACTCAGTCCCAGACCATCCCCCAGCTGCACCCCTTATCTCCCGACCCGCAGCTTCAGCCCCCTCCTCTCCCTCCTCAGTCTCCTCCCCCTCCTTCTCAGCCCCAGTTTCAGATGCATCCCCATCCCTTCCCCCCCCCGCCTCTTTCAGCTCTCCCGCAGAGCTAGCTGCACCGACGGCTCCTCAGCCGAGGGCAGCCCCCGCTCCCCCTCCTCCTCCTCCTCCGCTAGTCGCCCCTGAGGAGTGTGAGTTGCCTATCCCCCAGCCGCCTCCCCCTCCCCCTCCGCTGGCAGGACACCCTGAGTCTACACCACCACCGGAGCAGGCTTCTCTGTCCGCTAGCCCCTCAGTGGCAGACTCTGATGGGCCTCAGCTTCAGGAGAGAGAGCTCTCCCGCGACTTTTACAGATCTGGCCCCTGGGACTACTTGGATGTGGTCGACCTCGGGACCTTCCCTGCTTGCCTCGACATCAGTATCTTCCTGCTCCGCAAAGGGGCGGATGGGAAGATAGCCGCCTTGGCCCCTAGGGATGGCCCTAGCTTTGCTTTCACGTTCCTTAGCGACGGCACCAGACCTGGACAGACGACTCGGTCTGGGAGGCTCTCAGGGAGCAGACGCATGCTCAGGTTTGCTCCTGGATAGGCCCGTCCGGGGGGCAGCTTCTCGAGACTCAGTGGTCCAAGGGTGACGTGCGCCTGCGGTGGCGTTGCGCTGCCAAACGCTTCAGACTGATTGTGATCCTCAAGCCCCCCCTGTCTTGGCCCCTCCCCCAGGATGTCAGAGCCTGGACTCCTCAGAAACTCCGTGCCTTCTACGGGTTAACTACCTCAGAGATCTCAAGCTGGCTCGAGAAAGCTTTCGTTCATGGTACCAAAGGCCTCTCGCCTTTGCTGAAGGTGTTGAAGGACGGGCAGGACGACCCCGCTTTCCCCTCCAAACCTTTCCATAAGCGTCAGCGCCTCCACTCCGAAATGTCAGCTTCTTCTTCGACTTCGACCGCGAGCAGACAGTTGTTCGCAGCCTCCCAGTCCTCACCATGAGCCTACACCTCGTATCCTGGAATGTGAACGGGTTTCACTCTTCTGGCACCCGTGGTCCTAGGAAGCTCATTTTGAGACAGGAACTTCAACCAGCAGTGATTGGTCGTTTGGATGTACTTCTGCTCCAGGAGCACAAGCTTTCTGCGGCTCACTCCCGTAGATGTGGGAAGATTCTCCCTGGACGCTCTCACACTTATTGGGAGCCCTCGATCAACGCACTGGGGAGGAGTGGTGGTGTCTGTACTTCCGTGGGCGAGTAGCTAGCCCAGGGAGTTTTCGGTCATGGCACGTTGATACCAGGCCGTGCCCTTTGGGTAGGCCTGGAACTGGAGGGCTCCAGAGTTGGAATCCTCAACATTTATGCTCCCACAGATCTCCGTTGCAGAGCCACCTTCTGGAGGACACTTACAGGGATTCTCCCAGACATGGATTCCTGGATTGTTGGAGGTGACTTCAACAATCTGGAGACCTTGGAGGACCAGCAGGGCAGAGGACCGGAGTTTACAGGTATGTCTCAGGCAGAGCAGTCCGCTTGGGACTCTTTTATCTTTGCGACAGGAGGTAGGGACAGTTGGCGAGACCCGTCCTTCTGGTGTTGGCACGGGAGCTTGGACTTCTCGTGGGGCTTCCGCAGGGAAGGATTCAGACTCCTGGAGAGGCTGGATAGATTTTATGTTAGTGATTGGGCCATCAGCAGAGGCGGTCAAGCGGGTATAGTTCCAAGGACGACACTTTCTGACCATGCGCCTGTGCTCTTATCATTAGACTCGGCAGTTCAGGCCCTTTCCTCCCGCTCATGCCGGATTCCCGACTCCATTTTCTCGAGGGAGGACGTGCGCAGCAGTATATGTAGTCTTTGGGACAGAGACTGGGGCGAGTGCGTGAATCTGGTTGATTCGGTGGCGCAGGCTTTGCAGGAGTTCAGTCAGATCTGTCAGCTCGCAGCCCTACAGGTTCGACAGGAATGGTGGGGTAGAGAGAGAGCTCTTCGGAGGGACCTCGCCTCCATTCAGCGACTCCAGCAGGCAGCCCCGGGCTCAGAGGAGCTTCGGATCCAGGCCCTTCGAGCCAGAGCCCTTCTTGAGGAGACACTCCAGCGCCGCTCAGAGTTTTCCTATCACGCCTCTCTCCTTCTGGGCTCGGAAGGGTGACCAGATGTGCAGGGAGTTCTTCAGGATGCATGGCCAGAGAGCAGCAGGTGATCAGCTTCGGAGTCTCAGGACAGCGGAGGGACACATCGTTACGGATCCGGGAGAGGTTTTGGGGTTGGCCACCGACTTCTACAGGACCCTTTTCCAGCAGGAGCCGCTTGTCCCTCGTACTCGACGTTCCCGTGAGGAGGTGTGGAGGCACACTCCATCCCTGGTTCAGCCTAGCATGCAGGCGACGTTGTTGGCACCGTTCACCACGGATGAGATGCTGGAGGCCTTGATGGCCATCGACGGGCAGAAATGCCCAGGTGAGGATGGGCTATCCCGGGCATTCTTCTCCTCCTTCTGGGACCAGATCCATCAGCCCCTCCTAGCAGCTCTTCAGAGGATTTTCAGCAGCGGTTATATACCAGAGAGCCTCTCCTCGAGACTGATTTGCCTCATCCCGAAGGGAGGAGATAGACAGGAGATCCGTCAGTGGCGCCCGATCACTCTCCTTACCACTGCCTACAAAATCCTTGCCAAGATGATTAGCGCCAGAGTTCGGCCTCTACTCCCAGACCTCATTCATGACACTCAGACAGGCTTTGTCCAGGATCGCAGTATCCTGGATAATGTCTTCACCTTCTCAGAGGCGGTGGAGTGGGCTCAGCACAGTGGATCACACCTAGCCATCCTACTTCTAGACTTTGAGAAGGCCTACGATCGAGTGGACTGGTCCTTTCTGGAGGGGACTCTGGAGCGACTAGGTTTCTCAGCAGGATGGATTCAGGGTATTTCAGCATTGTACAGGACAGCTTCTAGCAGAGTCATCATTGGCGGCAGGATGGGTGAGCGTTTTAGCTTGGAGAGATCAGTGCGTCAGGGCTGCCCCCTTGCTCCTTACCTGTTTCTCTTCTTCGTCGAGGCTATGACTTACTACCTTCGGGCGAGGTCTACAGGGATCAGGGGTGTTCGCCTTCCACTCCGGGAGGACACGGAGCTCTTGGACTCGGAGTACGCGGATGACACAGCCCTGTATGTCCAGGACGATGAGATGATGCTGGAGAGGGTGCGGATGGCCCTAGAGGTCTTCTGTTCGGCTGCTGGTGCGAAAATCAACTGGAACAAATCAGTTGGTTTTCTCACAGACCTCGGGGCGTGTTCTCAGTGGGGGAGGTTTTTGGGTTTCAGGTGGATCCCACGGGGACAGACAGCTAGATACCTTGGTTTTCAGGTCGGCCTGGATATCACGCCAGCTCAGCAGTTTCTCCTGGTGCTAGATTCCATCCGACGGAAGCTGGCTTTCTGGAGCACTGCTAAGCTTTCCCTTGCAGGTCGTGCCCTGGTAGTCAACCAGGTCCTCCTAGCCACGGCTTGGTATGTGGCTTCCTGTTGGTGTTTCTCGAGATCCAGCGTGGCACAGCTTAGGAGGCTGGTTCGGAACTTCCTTTGGTCTGGGGAGGATGGCCTCAGAGATACCAGAGCCAGGGTTGCTTGGCAGACAGTCATTCTTCCGCAGGCTGAGGGTGGCCTGGGGGTCATCGATCCAGAGCTTCAGAGTCAGGCCCTGTTAGGCAAGCTAGTCATCCGCGGTTTGACCCCGGGGGGGCAGACGTGGAAGATGCTACTTCAGCAGGGGGTCGGTTCTTGTGTCCCGCGCCGAGGTAGAGAGTGGCTCCCGTCCCTCAGGTGGATCTTCACTTCCGCCCCGCTCACTCAGCCCCGTTCCCCACTCGTTCGTAGCCTCCTCATGGTTTGGAGGCGGCTCCGCCTCAGTCTCATTCAGTCCCCTCCTAGCTGTCAGAGGAGGAGATCGATCGCCAGCCGCTTATCTGGAATGATCAGGTCAGAGATGCCGAGGGCCTTCAGTTGGGGGGAGAGATCACACATCAGGTGGGATGGCTGGATGAGGGAGCCAGCCCGGTCCCTTCGAGTTTGGAGGGACACATACAGAGATTTGGAGACGGCTGATCTCGCAGACGTAGCTGGAGGTGCCCGTGGAGCCCAGGCGAGACGCACGGAGATCGATGGCACGATCCCAGTTGATTGGTTGGTTCCACCTGAGCTTCAGATCCTCATGCCTGGTGACGACCGTTGGCTGGGACAGTTCACTCCCTGTGGCATCCCACTGGTGGTCGCAAGACGTATGGACGACTCCTCTATTTCCTTCTTCGCGGTTATGGGGGATGGACGACTCGGGAGAGAGGATGTGCTCATCGACCCCCTACTCCCATGGCAGAGGGTTCGGGTTGTAGGCCTCTTGGGGAAGGTCTGGCGTACCGATCCTAGCATAGAGCAGGATCAGCTGCAGCTTTGGCGACTCTGGCTCTGGGAGGGGCGGGCCTTGTCAGAGCTTGATTGGGACCCAGGAGAGTGGAGATGGACAGAGATTGTGACAGGACAGGGGCCGACCTCTTTCTTTGCCTACAGCACGACTTTGGGCAGGCGAGTTCTTGGGAGGATGCAGAGCCGCCCCCCCACCCAGCGGCCCAGTTGGTATGCACAGGGTATTTCCAGGTTCTTTTTGCAGGCCTTCTGGAAGGCCTTGTGGGAGAGCTGGCGGCCGCGGAAGATCTCCTACTTCCTGTGGCTTCTTGCCCACAAAGGTCTTCCAGTGGGGAGCTGGTTGCGGCAGATAGGCCAGGACGGACGCTGTCAGATCTGCCATGAGGATGAGGAGTCACCAAAACACTGCCTGTGGAGCTGCACTCGCGCCCAGGAAGTGTGGAGGTGGACTTTCGGGATTCTTACTCGCGCAGCACCGGAGCTAGGTTTGATCACTTGGGGCGCGTTCTGTTGGTGCAGCACCGCACCTGGTGTTCATCACTTATTCGAGGCATGCCAGCAGGACCCCACTTTCCTTATCACACAGGGGACGTGGGGGCCGCTCGAGGGTATCCCGCAGCACCTAGCAGAGGTTGATACAGGAGTTCAGGAGAGGCAGCCAGTCTGGGAGATTATTAGCAGCATCGCAAGGTGGCACATTTGGACCTCGCGTTGCGCGCAGATTCTCGGTGGCACCTCCTTATCGACTGCCCAGATCATGACTGATATTTGGAGCGAGATTATTCATAC